>NW_023998455.1:3205839-3260443 GCF_014805625.2 Glossina fuscipes
AATTTTGTCCATTGTCTCTTATTATTTTTTTATATAAAAAATGTGTCTTCCTTTGTTTATCTATAAATTTATACACCTTAAAAATACATATCCACCAACAACAACAAAAAAATTTTCATCAACATCATGGTCATTTCCTCGCTTTACAATCATTCCCTATGACAACCTATCAAAAAACAAAAAAAAAAAAAAAACTAATCTTGTCTTTTCCACTAACATATGCTTTTCGTTTTGTAAAATTTTGTCCATTGTCTCTTATTATTTTTTTATATAAAAAATGTGTCCGTCCTTATATTTAAAAAAAAACCAACAACAACAACAACAAAATAAATTCATTTGAAAACAACCCGCATATGCTTGGCAATCAAACGTGTTTCTGCAAAATTATTTTTATCTCTTCCTTTTTATGCTTTGTTTCGTTCACGTTATCTTGTCTTACGTTTACGTTGCGTTTGTTGCTATATATTCTGTTTTTCATTGAAAATTATTGCTTTCACCTCCCCCCCCCCACCCAAAATATACCCCCTCCACAATTCTTTTCAATTTTATTTCCTTTGACAAAAAAAAAAAAACAAAATATGATTATAATAACACTAACAATAACAATCAAGCCCGTTGAGTCCCTTTCGGATGATTTCCTATTCCCTATGACCACATCCCGTTTGTCGTATGCATCCAGTCCTGAATCCGATTTGGAATTAAGTCCTGGGCCGTCAGCATCTCTGTCGCTCGGCAATTTACCGCAATTGGTTAAGTCCAGCTCAGATCCATCGATTGCCACTAATCAGGACAACTTGGATAGGGACAGAGACATAATTGGTGAAGGACTACCACCTCCATATACGGTAAGAGGCAAATTACCTTCTCATCATGAAAAAAATTATGAAAATAAAAAAAAAAGTAACATTATATATATATACATAAGAACAATTTTATATACACAGTAACAAAAACCAAAAAAAAAAAACATATCTTCATGTATGTCTTCTTAAGTTCTATTTGTCACAAAATTCAAATTTTTATCCAAACACTCTGCGCAAAGACACCAAATTTATTCAAAACTCTTTTCTATTGTTTCTTTAAAAAAACAAACAAAATAAAAAAAAAACCGACCTTTTAGATTCCGTACGATCATGCTGTCAACCCGACAAATCGTCGCCAAACTATGGAAACATCAAAGTATGGTATTAGCGGCGGTGGCGTTGCCGGTTATTCGTCTTCTGATCCTGCGACACCTGCTAATCGCCCTCAATCATTATATGGGATTAATGCTCCCGATCTGCCACCACGCATAGATCGTCAATCGAAACCGGGCCCTGGTGAATTGCCTATTAATACGCCACCGTCACGTTCCAATAGTTCGGGCGGCACAATGGCTCGTACAGCGCAGGAACGTCTTTTCGGCAAAGCCATTGTTAGCGATGACGTTCAAGCGGAGTATATTACTCGTACCGCTAACAATAATAGTAATAATAATAGCTCGACGGCGGACGCCCTTGAACGTCACCATGCCTCTTTGGAACGCCAGGCTCGCTTAAATGCTGCGCAATCGAAATTATTAACACCGGCCGGTGCCAGTTTACCACCTCCTTCGTCTGCTTCGACTCAACCCAATGGTTCTTATGATAGCGTATCCAGCTATGATTCATACAGTGCTACGCAATTAGCTATGCAAAATTTAGGACGCTTAGGTCCTAATGCACCCGATGATCTCAAATCAGTGCCAAATGCCAAGTAAGTCACCCTTCAAATAAATTCATTCATATATGTATGTATGTTTGTTGAAAAAGAAAAAAAAAAACTTAAAAACTTAAATTTTAGTGCTGGTCGTCCTCTACCTCCGGTAGTTTTGAACGCTCAACAATCTCAGCCTGAATACGGCCGCACTACACATGACCATCGTCAATATGGTGGTGGCGCTGGTGGCGTTGGCGGTGCAAACGATCTAAATCGTCAAAATAGTCCCGGTCGGCCACCTTTCCATGATATCAATACCACGCGAAATATAGGTAAAAAAATAACTCATTAAATTAAAAAAAAAAAAATTTATTTCTTCCCTAAATTCTTATAATAATCTTCGATGTTCGCTATATCTCGAGAAAATTATATAAAAATTATTTTATTACTTGAGAATGTATTAGTCGACCGATCGAGAATAAATTTGATATAAAATTTTTCAATTTGCTCAGTGGACAGCTATTGTGTTTATTAACTACGAACGCGGGAGGATTCAGTTGAACGCAGATATCTTTAATATAAACTCACTAAGAAACAAAATGCGAAGAAGTGATTCTTTGGGAAATCGGAAGGCGTGAGAAACATTGTTAAGTTATAGAAAAAGAAGAAGAAGACTTAGAATATTACATTGATCAGAAGAGATTTTTATCTTTATTATTGATTCTCCGATAGACATTTTCGTGCATACACGACCAAGGAAGAAGAGGAGAAAGGGTCAATTTAAAAATATGCAATATATAGGATGACTTCAGACAGATCCACCTTTTATTATACCGTTCGTTTCAGAATCACTTTTTGAATTAATTTAAGCTTGTCTGTCCGTCTGTCTTGTTTCCTTGTGCTCAATCTATGGATCAAAGACGAGCACTGTAGAAGATGGCTTGGTTTGGATCACTTTTCCGACCACTTCCCATATAAAGTCTCATTTTGAAAATAGTCATAAGAATAATTGCAGCATAGTGGCCTTGCCCCACTTTAGCGTTTTTAGTTGCTCTAATTGTTTGGTTATTTCAATAGTTAATTTACAGTTACAACTATGGAGAAACTACACCAATAAGAGTTTTAAGCCTCTTAAAAATTATTAGGTGGCTGCAAAAATGGTGAACATTTTTTCACTTGAAAATGACATTTATTGTGCAAAATTGGTGCAATATATATTAATCAAAAGAGTTTCCGATCATTTTCTATAATGTTTTCGGTAACTTATATTGCTTTGGAAGCAATCCATTCACCGACCCATTTTCAATTGCACTTCTTGAGTTTTGCGACCCCGTCTACCATCCAAGTCATGGTGCACTTATCTGAACAAGAGTCAAACAGGAGGCACCATATCTGGTGAGTATGTTGGGCATAATAGAACTTCCCATTCGAACTTCAACCGTGTATCCTGGATAACTCTTGCAACGAATGGCTCCAAAATACCATTTTCCGTCAAAGACGTCTAGAAACAGTTGATTCGTTAACAGCTAAGCTATTCGAAAGTTTTTTAAAACATAACACATATCGCTTAGGCGCACACCCATTAGGATGAGGTAAATATTTCTCTACCTCGATTTTTCGATCATGTGTGTTGAAAAGTGATCTTTGAATAACTGTAGAATTGTGTAGAGTATTTTATATTGATCTGCGGTTCACTATAGTCTTTTTACTTGTTTTATTTTCTTAACTTTCTATTTGATGTAAAATTTAATAAAAATTTTAAATGTTTTAGATCCTCGTACCGGTCCACCGCAGCGTCCTTCCAATCTAGGACTGGAAGGCAGTCCCCGTAAAGTCGAAACCAAAACTGATTATGGAAAATACAGGTATTTATTAAGAAATTCTATAACTAATACGAAAAAAGAAAAAGATATCAAAAGTAAGAAAGTTATATTCGGCGGAACCGAATCTTGCATACCCACCACCACCACTATGTTTTTCGCATTCTACTCTCCAAGTTTTTTTATTTGATACCCATATCGCTGGTATTATTAAAAATCAATCGCGCTGCTTACCCTATTCATTTTGAAATGACCCCATTTTTAGGCCGATAATATCTCTCCATTCGAGGAGTATACAAAATAGTTTTAAATACTCTGGTTTGTTTGCCTTATGATAAATAGGCGAAAAGCCTTAAAAAAAGGAAAAAAATAAAATGTAATTACTCGTAATTTTGTGTGGGCATGGCCGAATGGTATCATTTTTGGACCTAAAGAGTAGAGCATTTCGTAAAGTAAATGCGGCAAGTTGCAGTCTTCTAACTTTAATAATTTCTGATAATTTTTAATAAAAAAAAACCGAGTTGACTGCGCGCTTCTCCTCCGACCAATTTGGCCCGTTTTCAATATCAATCTGCTTGCAGAAACTTCTATTGTTACTTTACTTTGTTTTGAAGTCGATATTTTCATTTGTGCGATCTGGAGAGTGCGAACAACACACAACACCACACAGACGCACAGACGGGCAGACATCAGACTAAATCAAATCCGAATTTCACGTTAATCAAGAATACGTATACTTTAAACAGCCTCTGAAGCTTTCATATACATTATCGAAAATAACAAAATGAGTATACAGTGGTGATTATAAAATCTAAATTACACTCTACACTCATACTGTAAATATAATAAGTAAAAACTATGTATACAAATTTTACTTATTATCGTTTTTTTTTTTCTCATTTTTGACTTTTATTTTTTTTTTCTTTCAAAAAAACTCAATGCATGCTTTTTTTTTTTTAAATGAATTTAACTGTTTAAAAACATCAACTGAAACGTAATGTATTACAAAAAAAAAATTTAACTTTCAAATATCCTTAACTAAAAGATATCACATACCAAAGCAAGCTCTATACCATCATGCATGTCATCCTAAACGAGATTGTTTAAGACCGGCCATAACAACTACCACCGCTACCGCCGCTACCAAATATGCTTATAATCGGGATTTTTTTTATCCGGCACAAACGCTCGCTTTAGGGAAACATAGCATTATGCAATATATACAACAGCAAACGTCCATTTCGCCTTATGATACTTTGGTTTAATAACGTTTATCATATTAATAAACGAAATTTACGAAACTTTGTTATCATTCATACATACATGGTTTGCTGCTGTGTGCTGCTTATCATAGACATGTTAGAGTTTGTACATTTTTTTTTGTTTTTTTCTTTTCATAAAGATTTTTTATAGTAACCCAATTATATGTCCTTGAGTAAGTCGACCTTTATACTGTTATACATATTGTTATGTGTTATGTATTAATATATGAGTAATTAGAATAAATTAGGGAGGTATCTTCCTTCAATCCCAAACATTTCTAACCTATCCGCTTTGTTTATTCTCTACTACATTCAATTAATAGCACTAAAGAGAATGAATAATAATAGGGAGAGAAGAAGATTATTGACAAGTGGACCAAGCTACAAATTGGGTAGAAAACATTAATTCGTTGAACCATTCACTTTGCACAGTTGCGCAGACGGACAGATGGACAGATGAACAGACAAATATGCTTAGGTGCATTTCGAACTTCGAATTAGCTAAGAATTTACATACTTTGTGGAAGTTTTTGAAACACTCCTCTGCTAGTTACAAAAGTATTCGAAAAAAAGTAAATTTATGGCACAATATAACATTGTAGAAATAGTACAACATCGATCATAGAATACACAGATACACGGTCAATGTCGTTTTTGTAAATTTATGTCTCGTAGTTTATGAGTAATGAGTAAAAACACAATTCCTTTGATTCCATTCCTTTCGCATTCCTTTTGAAAAACAGAGACGTTCTCAATTTGCGTGATATTGTAGACGGACTCCGACTAAATTGGCCCATTTTCAATACCAACCTTCGTACAGAAACTTCCATTGTTTTTGCCAAATCTGGAGTCGATAGCTTCATTTTTTCGGCTCAGAGAACGACAAACGGGCAGCCCCCTCCCCCCTCCCCCCCTACCACTCCCATCCTTTAGAGATAGGTATGAAAACAAAACGTCAACAAAAAAATTGAAAAAAACCATCATAGGTGGAACTTTTACATACCATTGATAACTTGTTTGGTCTGATATCAAATGAGAGAATTGTTGTTCAGCTTAGAGTTCTTTAGCTGAGAGCGCTGTATTGATACATTGATTATAAGAGGAATATTCTTCTTATTGTTCCTATGCTGTATAAACTTGTCTTTTTTTTATTGAAAGAACGTGGGACGACTTACGAACATACCCAAGTAAATTCATATATCGTTTCCTTGGTATAAGATAAAAATCTCTCTGCTATATAAAATAAAAGTTTCATGAGATATTTTTTTGTTATTAGCAGTGAGTGCATTCTCTATTGTTATTCTCTCTCTTTGCTTTTATTTGCATTTGCTTGTGTTAGTCGCCTTTACTCTCATCCAGTGCTTTAGTTCGTTCCTTTTTTGTTCTTCTTCTAGCGTATCCCGTTTTCTTGTCCTTGATATGTTATACTGATTATTTCACACACACAGTTGCCTTCAATTTTTGATGTCTTTTCTTTTCATAATGCAGCCGTAGTAACTCTGCTTCACAAGCTGATTATAATAAATTATCAAAAACTGCATCGGGGCCTCCAACGTCACATATGGTTGTACCGCCAGCGAATATAAATGGTAATAATACACCTAGTAGTTCGGGTAGCGGACCTTTTAAGCCGGTACCACCACCGAAACCGAAAAATTACAGACCACCACTCCAAAATGCTGCTAACGCTAGTGCTGCACATCAATGGGACACCGGGGTAAATCGGATTTTCCAAGGATTTACAATAGTTTCATAAAAGTTGATTTGTATTTCTCATCCAGGAACCGGGATCACCACGCTCACCAAATGGTTTTTATTATCCTCCTGTTCCTTCCCACCATCATTATGGCCCACAAGCAACACCGGGCTCTCCACATCACGGACCAGCTAGTAATACAAGTATATCTGCGACATATGCCTCAAATAATAATTACGGTCCTCCCGCAACACCCGGTTATCCTACACCCGTTAATGGTTATAATACTGGTAATGCAGGTACAAGTCATCATTATAATGGAGGCAGCGGAACCGGACCATATATAGCGCCACATCGTGGCATGCCACCACCCATAGGTAAGTTGTCAAGGAGAAAAAAAAATAGTCAATGCCAAATTTAAAACTTCAAAAAATGCCTCAACATCTTTCTAAATTCAGTTTTCCGAACCATACTTTTGTGTGTTGTATGCTCTAAGCGAGAACTTGAAAGAACACTGCATTACTTTCCAAAACGAGCTATCCTGTCATAGATGCATTGTTTTTTTAAGCAATAGAGAATAGTTTACGTAAAGAAGTTTTTTAGAATCGAAAGAAACTTAGGAAAATAAAGGGAACTAATAGGTCGAAAGTGAACAAAAAACAACAAAAATCAGAGTTTAAAGCTAGAAGTTTCACTTTAAGAAAAGAAGCAAATTTCTCTACAGAGTATATATATATAGTCTTGATCAGCATCAAATTCCAAGCCCATTTAATCATGTTCTTATGTCCGGTTGTCCGTCTGTCGCTTACCCAATAAAAAAAGTGTACCGAACTTTGATATTTTTTTTCAATACTTTTATAACGTGTGAAAGCAAGCTTCTAAGCCCAATAAAATATATAAATTCTTAGGCAGTTTCGAATTTGGAATGCAGCCGAAGATGTCCGTCTGTCCAATTGTATATTATCAGCGGTATATATTCTCTCGCTCGCAATAATGAAGATGTCGTTTACAAATATGCAAACGAAGTTGCGAATAACCTAAATCGATCAAAGGGCACGCTCGTAACTTACACACGTCTACACAAAAAAAACTGTAAACATCTTTGCTTATTATTCATAAACTACACCTTACCCCTTTTATTCCGAAAATAAAAAGAAAAAAAGAATCGCATCCACGAGATATTAAAGAATATGAAAATATAGTTCCTTTGCCTTCTTTTCTGTCGGTGATGCGTGTAACAGATTTTGGTTATTTACGAACTTAAGCCGCCAAAAACGGCAAGAAAAGCTTTGTTCTTTTAAGCAAAAATTTGAAATGAGAGAATAAAAAATTTTGAGATTAAGAGATCGGGTCTGCATCGCAAGCCATTCACAATAGACTTGATTGTATATACTTGATGGCGCTTCCCATAAGTAATTTAATGCGTTTTTCTAAAGTGAACTAAGGTTTTCTTCCCTTCTTAAGTAAAGCAAAAAAAAAATATATATATATATATATATATACACATATATATATATATATAATTGTAATAATATCACAAAATCACATGCAAATCGTATAATAGTTTGCTTTTCCTTCTATTTTGAAATCATCACTATGCCTTAGATTTGGCCGGTAGTCGTGAACAGCGTGGCTCAGCTTTTGAATTGTATCGTAAACCACAAATCGGTACAACCGGGCACCATCACAATTTAAGGTAAATATTCAATTTTTGAGTTTTATTTAAAAAAAAAAAATAAAATTTCTTTCTTTTTTTTCCATTAACTTATCCCTTTTATAAAAAATATTGTTAACGAAAAATGTTTTTATTTTTGTTTATTTAAAAATGAAATAAAACGCAAGCAATCTCGAGTTTTTTTTCTTATAAATAATTATATAAAAACATTTTCATTAAAAAAAAAAAATAATAAAAATAATAATAATAACAATAACAACAATAATTCATGAACGCACAGAACAACTTCCACTGAAACAAAAATTTTGTTTTTTATTTATTGCAAAAACCAATCAAACAGACACTAAGAAGATTGAACGGCAATTGATTTACAGTATAAAAAATAAATACATAAATTTAAAAAAAAAAAAAAATTAAAAAAAAATTAAAAACATTTTTCGGGTCAATTCTTTTAATTTATTTATTTTTTGTTTAATAAATATTGTTTTAGAAGAAACTATTTTTATCTCTAATGAGTTAAAATAGAAAAATAATAAAAAAAATAAAACTTAATGAAATCATTAATAAAGGTTGTGTCTTTTAAAATATTTTTTAAGTTCAATACATACATACATACATACATACATACATAGTTCAACTAATTCTTACCTTATATGTTACTCTCTTTGGCTCCTCATACATATGCATTTCTTTTGTTGTATTTACGGTTATTTAGTTCCTTTGTGTTCATTAAACTCATTCAATATTGTTTTTTGAAAAAAAAATTAAAAAATAAAAAAAATAAATAATTTCTTGTGGGTTCTATTGTTATGTGCGTGCGTGGTATAGTGTAAGAAATTCTAGGAATTCCATCCTATAGAACTTTCCAAAGTATAGTACTCTTTCTCTTTCCTTTACCTCTCCCCCACCCATTCAATTGGTATTTGCAAAATAAAGAACAAAAATTAGTTTTGGAGTAAATTTATATATATATACATATACATATGCATATATATGTATATATATATATATATATACAATTCATAAATTAAAGAGTCGATGTGCGTGATTGAGTGGAAATCCTTAGAATATTTACAAATTTAAGAAAATTTTTACAAGTATTTTATAAACAAATCTTTATCACTCCTTGCCTTTCGTCCTCTTCCCCTTTTTTACCGCATTGACCTGAACCTCATAACACAAATTTAATTCTATTAGTCCGAACAATGAAACCAATGACATATTACACGCTATGTGGGTGTTACAAAACAGTAAATATTAATTGGCGCCACTCTCCTCGTTTCCCGTTGCGGATATATTCTAGGTAGTCCGGTGGGAACCACAGAAAAACTTATCAAAATTAGAAAAAAATTTCTTAATTATGTGCCCCCCTCCTCACACTCCTTTAGAGGTGTATTCTAGGTAGGTCTGCTTACTATTCATACTTTTCCTCATCAGGCCCCTTTACAGATATGTTCTAGATGCTTACTAATTATACGCCCCGCCCCCAACTCCTTGAAAATATACGGTAGGCTGTTCAGTGCGGAATACAAAAAGAACTTATTAAATAATCGCCGTCGCCGTCGCCGCTAGGTAGCCCTCTGGGGACCCCCAAAAAATTTATTAATTCTACGCCACCTTGCTCGATGCCCCTTTCGAGGTATATTCAAGCTGACGAGAAACTGATTAATCATATGCCCCGCATTTCTTTGGCGATATACTCTTAAGTAGTCCTGTGGGTTCTATAAAATACTTATACGCCCCTGTCCCCTTGGGGAGTATAAACAAAAATCTATTAATTGTACGCCCCCACGCTCCTTTAAAGGCATATTCTGGTAAATGCAAAGAAATTTAAAAGCAACTCATTAATCGTACGCCTCACATTTCTATGGAGATATATTCTAATTGGTCCTGTGAGTTCTATAAATACTTATACGCCCCTGTCCCCTTAAGAATATACTCTACGTAGCGAACGTACATAATCCATTTAAGCTTGAGCAGCGTGAATAACTGAATCAAATAATAATAATGTAATCCTCGAGTCAGTTCCCAAAAATAGGCAGAAATCAAACGGAGCGAAATCAAGCCGAATTGTAAGACCATAGTTACTTACAAATGAATGAAATATGACACTCAAACAACCAATAAAGGGCAGAAGGCGCCTTATCGTGATGCAATAACTAAGAATTGCCTGTCCATTATTTTAGCTTCACATTAGCGACGTCTCTTAATCGAAGGAACCGCAGTAATGTTTACATGGGGCGTTCATCCCTTTCCCCCGTTTTCTCCAAACTAAACATAAACCCATGAAATGTTTTTAATTTTGAAAATACTTGTGAAAATTTTTTGAATGAAAACCACTGGCCCGAAGAAAATCGAAATAGCTAAGGAAGCCTACTTCTTTCTTTAAACCTGCCTTCCTATTCTTTTCTTTTCTTTAAAAATAAAAACAAACGCAAAAAATTGCTATTAAATTCTCTCTTAGCGAGATGGGTTCACCATACGGTAGCGCTCAAGAGCAATTATACACTGATTACTATGGCTTGCCGCCGCCGCAACATAAGCAACCGCCACCTCGACGTTCGAAATCGGCGCCACGCTATCCCTACGATTTACCGCCTGCGCATACAGTCAACACTGGCTACTATCGTAATAATTACGTAACGCCGACGAACCCTTATCACTTACAGCAGTATTATCCGGAAAATGAGATACCCCCACCGTTGCCGCCACCTAAAGTGAAAAAAAAATCACTTTTAAAAAGTCCTTTAACGGTTATAAAGAATGCTTTAATCAAATCAACTCGTCCCCTAAGACGTATGAATAGCATGGTTGAGCCGGAACGTAAAGCAAAAGGTTTAAGGCGTCAACATTCGATGTTGGAACGTGGCGTTCAACGGCCCTATTACCCCGATGAGTATCCCACTTATCCAGCCGGTCTGGATGAACGATATTATGCACCTAGAGGGCCCATTACACCAGAAATGCATCATCATCATCATCATCACCATCAGCAGCAGCAGCAGCAGCATCAGCAACAGCAGTATTATTCAAAAGATCAACATCAACAACAACAAAATTGCTCTAGTCTTAAATTATCCGATAATGCGTACAATCAAAATGTAATGAATGGTACTTACCAGAATTTGGAAACTGAAGATATTTACGGTCACCTGAGTACAGTGCCTAGGGGAGGTCGTCTGAAACCGTCCAATGAAGAATGGAACGGCTATGAGGACGATAAGCTCTATGTCAATCGAGCCCTAATCGATTTGGAAAGGCGGCAAGCTGAAGCAATGGCTGCCATGCAAGGCCGCAACGGTAGAAGAATTATTCGCAGGCATAGTACAACAACAGCCGATCGTGTTAGCAATCAACGTAGACCTTTAATGTTGGCTAGCGATTATGATCGTAATGAGGATTTACTACTTAGTAAACCTTGTCTCTATTCGAATGATGATATACAACATAGGGCTCCAAATTCAGAAGTTATGACTCGTCGACGATTCTATCCGGGGACTTCTCATGAAATCGCCGATATGAACGATCCGATATATCAGTCACGTCGTGACGTACAACGTGAAATGCAAAAACGTCATTTATATCAGACCAAAAAAGAGATGCAAGAGCGCATTATACAAGGTAAACGTGATATGGAAAAGGAATTCAGCCCTCAGAGTAGTAGTACACATTCCGAAATGGATGAGAAGTCTGAGAGAGACTTCATGTATCAGAGCAAACGTGAATCAAAGGATGGAGCTTTAAAAACGCGAGCCCAATTACGAGAGCAAATCTATCAGACAAGGCGTGAGGCTTTAGAAAGTATGGCCGAGCCTGGCTATATCACGAAACGTGATATAGGTCGACCCGAGCCAATATACGAAACAAAAGAGGAAAGTATTCTACAATCGAGAGAAAACGAGACCGACGAGAAAAAGGAAAGCAAACACGATATTACTGTAGTCGAAATTAATCGTGAATCTGATAGCTTAAGTCGGTCCGAATTGCAAAAATCTTCAGATACTGTCATAGAGAATACCATTGATGTTAATGAGATGCAGATTTCTACTCCTAACTTAGCCTCGAAAGCCCCATTGGTGCAAAGTGAAGATTGCGATGATTTAGATAATGAACCAATCCAAGACTTCGATAAAACCGAAATGCCAACAATGATTGAAAATGAGCATAAGCGTGCCATGCTAGAAGCTGAAGAAAGCCCTGTTGAAATGAATGCTAGCGCAAGTAGATCCGATGAAGTGTTCGAAGTAACGAAAACGTCAAATGTTTTAAGCGAAAAATCTCCGATAAAACTTTTAGTAGATTCACCCAACTCGCCTATAGGTCAGGTAATACAACGACCTATGCGCACTCCTTTTCATATATCGAATATCTTAAAGCGTACCGCCCCACCGCCAACACTGAAACCTTTAAATGAAAGCCGCACGTCGGTGGAAACTCAATATACATCACAGGCTAGTTTGCCGGTGGGACCTCCAAATGCCACTAGTACCCCTTATACGAGCAATATGTCTTTGCCTATAGCTGGCCCAGTGCCTATTACGGCACCCGCTGCGGCCAGTTTACCGGGTCAAGGATCTTTTCCTCCGATACCGCGTGAGCCAATCACTACGAGGGGAATCTTCGATAGCACAGGTGGTACTTTGACCGATACTGTCTGGAATGTATCACTTCAAATACCTCCCCTTGCTATAGCGGCTGGCGTACGTCAAGAAATCTACTTTACTGTGAGTGATCCGCGCTTAGGACAAGCTGTAGGCGGCCCTCCTTTGGATATGGAAAATGGTTTGTTTCAATTATGTTTCTCTCTCTCTCTTTCTCTCTCTCTTTCTTTCTTTCTCTCTTTCTTTTTCTATCTCTCTTCCACTTTTCACTTCACTGTCAATTCTTCTGTAAAAAGAAAAAAAAACTTAATTCAACCACACATTAATCAATTATTTTCTTTTATCTAAAAAAGATTGTACAAAATATAATTTATTTTGCATACCACTTGATTAAATTTACTGCAATACTGCAGTACTGCAATATTTAAAGTTAAATTTTTTCTTGTTTCTTTTTTTTTTTATAATTTTTCGTTTTTACTAACGATTCCTTATTTAATTTTTTTTCATTTATTTTGCATCTAATCGTCTGTATGTAAGAGTTTCGTTTGCATGCGCAAAAATGATACTAACAACAACAACAACAACGGTAGTTAGCAGCGCTGATTTGAAAAGTTCTAAATGCGTCGTGTATACCTCATGTAGATTTCATGTGGTGTCCCGTTGTAACTACTAGAAATGATTCTAGTAACTAGTAGAAAAGCTTCTTAGAAATGCTTGGATACGAGCTTAGCTAGAGGAGGTAGTAGAGAGAGGAAGCGAGAAAGAGAGAGAGGCAGCACCGATAAAAATAGCCGAAGACAATTTTAGAGAATATGTCAAAGATCTTTTATATGGGACTTGAAGTGGACCTCTTTTTTTACCTTTTATTATTAGAATTATCACAATCACTTTCCCAGTTGATCTAAGTCTAAGTCTGTCCCTCTGTCCGTCTGTCTTATTATCCTGTGTTCAACTTACAAGTCGCAAATTTTTGCGATATTTTAATGAAATTTGGTAAACGGACGTGTGTTTGGCCCAAAGACGAACACTATCCAAAATAATCCACGTAATTCCACGATCCACATTATATGTTTATATCTCTTTATATAGCAATTTTCGCATAGGGTTTTCTTTTATTTAAATTTTTTTAGAAAATTAATTTGAAATCTAAGTGTAACTGAAATGTAGACGATTGGCGACAATATGGGTTTGAAAGTGATGGGGGGAACAACTTTTGTCCAGTTTTGTTTTTTTTTTTTTTTTTTTTTGGTATGGAAAAAAAAGTAATAATAATTTTTGAAGTTATTTTAGGTTATGTATAATTATTAAGAAAAAAGGATATAAAAATGACGAGAGGCTGTCTGCAGTCGACAAACTTTTTGGCGCAAATTGCATTATAAAAAGCCGAAAAGAACTAATCATATAGAGTTAAACTTACCTCTAACGGGACACATAGGGAATTTTAAAAACTTTAATCCTTATGTAACTGACGAGTGTTTAAGTGAAAAGTCACTTTTCGAAAAAAAAAAGAAAGTGGTTGAATAATTGATCCGATTCGAACCGTATTCAATAGCATTAGCCTGTAAATTGAACGTAAGCAAACAAGACGGACGACGGACAGACAAACTTAAATTGATTGGATTTGACAAAATAAGCTTAGATTGAAAAACTGCTTCTGATTCGATCGATATAATAAACGAAAGTTAATTCCATCCCCATTCCTTTTGCGTATTGCATACATCCACACAAACTTAGTATACCTTAGTATAAATGACACAACGTGTGTCCCTCCTTATATCAATAGGTAATTAACACACAAGCGATGCATGGTATGGGTCCTGTAAAGTTTACTGAAATGCGTTTTCTTTTTTTCTATGAAAAACTAATTACGCAAAATCCTCATCCTGATCTCTTAATATTAATCGATTAACAGAATCAACGAACATCAAATCTTTGCTAGACGTAGTAGGCAAACATTAAAGATTTTTTCGCTTAAATTTCATTTCATTTATTTCATCGAAAATTCAACTATCAACTAACAGCCGGCAAAGCCGAATATAAAAAGCACTTGTTAAACATAGTGTCTTAAATTTAAAATAATACATTATATTATATTTAATTATATGTTATTAATTTTGGAATATGGTTTTTCTTAATTGATTTTTAATTCGTTTTTATTTTAATTATTATTAAGTATATTTATTGTATATTTATTAAATACATTAGGGTCCTATATATAATAATGGCCTTGCTTAATGCACTTAGTTATAATAATTTGTAAAAAAAAAAAAATAAAAAAAGAAAAAAAAATTTTAAAAAATATTTTCATTTTCATAATTATACTTTTAATTAGGTGAAACCATGTTGTCGCCATTAGTTATGTGCGGCCCTCAAGGACTTGAATTTTTGGTACCTGTCACTCTAAACATACCACATTGCGCTGGGCGTACAGCCTCCTTGGGTTTGGCTCTAAAAGCTACCGATAGCGAAAAAAATTTACATACCGAATGGGATAACATCGATTTACCAAGCAATGCCGCAGCTCATACCGTATCCGTTAAAGTGGATCATTTTTAAAAGGAAAAAAAAAGTAATAAACAAAAAAAAAAAAAAAAAAAAAATTTAATAAATAAAATTTAATAAAATCGACAATAGTTTAAAAATAAAGTGTATTATTTATAAAGTATATAACGACATATATATTTATACATAAATATAAAATGAAAAAAATTAACAACAATTTTTATACGCGTAGAACCATTCAAGCATAAGTATTATATTATAAAACTGTTTCTTCAAATTCTCTTTTTTTTTTACTTTCATGATCTGCCCCTTATCCCCTAATCTTATCATAGAAATGTGTTTCTTTTGCGTGAGACTTTTTTGAATTAGTTATCATTAATAAAAATTAATTTTGTGATAAGAGTTTCATTAAAAGTTGAAAATAATTGTAAACACTAGGGGCAGTTGATAGCTATCGATATCGACTAAATTCGACGATAGCAATTTTACGATCGAAAGTTTTTTCATTCGAGAATAAGAAAAATCATGTATCGACAGATGTTAAGCTACCACTCACAGCTATCGAGTTTACTCGATATTGATATCTATATATAGGTCATTATCAAGTCTATGTAAAGAGATATAATTGCATAAAATACTACCTAAGTAAAGCTACTTAACAATATCTCTGTTTTATGTATTTTGCAATTAATACTGAAAGTAGCATGCGATAAAAAAATGCAAGAAATGTTTCATGAAATTTAACTCAAGTTCTAATGGGGAAAAAGTCACAAAAGGACAGATTACAATTTTCGTCTGTGATCATTTCCATCAATTGGAAGAGATTTTACCTATGGCTATTCATAAGCATTCTTAAAAAAGAGGTTTTTTTGCATGCATACTGCTGTGTCCAATAAGTAAGACCAATTTATTATTTTTGATGTCCAACAGTGTAGGGTTACTAGAAATGGAGACAGCAAGGCTTTCTTCTTTTTGAACACAGAAAGTTTAGCCGTACTTTTTTATTGAAAATGAGGCTGATCAAGTAATTACTGTAATTGGTACTCGATATCATGCTGTGACCGCCCAATTATTTATATCTAACTTGGCTGCCATCGATGTGAACGACATGTCGCTTCGATAAGACGGTGCAATTTGATTACGGCATCAGTTATTACCTCGCCGTGTACTCTCTCGTTTCGCGAATCAGAATTTCGATAAAGGATGGATGCCACATCAACGCATAACAAAAACAAGGCGCACTTATTTTTCTGCACACATGTGTATGTTTTTTCTTCGTTTCTTACTTTTTAATAAAATAAAATAACGGAATAGTTAAATTCCTGTGAAATTCAGAAATACGAGGTGTGTTCAAAAAAAAAATTCATCTTTTAATTCTCTCGAAGAATATTTGCTTATTCATCAATATCTATCTTGTCCTCTTCGAAGGAAAGCCCCTCCGATGTAACCTAGAAGGATCCATTAACTAAAACTCAGCAGAAATGTTCCTAAGATAAAAGCAAACTTTAAATTAAAATCTACAAGAGATTTTGATCCTTCAGTATGTGTGTACCCGTTACGCAAATTTCAAATTTGACGAAACGACTTCGTATGAAAATTAGCCGATTTTCTATGAAGTCAAATTCCAAAAATGATAAAACCAGACACGCTTTTGGCTAGCGCTTCTTTCAATTCTCGAATTACTTCCGATATGGGTTTTCTTATATGGCCTTGACCGATGCGGAACGAAGCAAGCTCCACCCTTCATGGGTGTTTGCGAACAAGCAATGAATTTTGAGCTAGCGTATTATCTTGGTGTAAACCAATTATGCTTGACACGAGCCAACCGCCTTCCTCAGCAACTTCTCTCATAGTGATTCAATGTTGTGGACGTGCTGTGGCGTTCAGGGCCGGCAATGTTCTTAAAATCTTCTTGACCTCTATGAAGCGCTTGTGCCACTCAAAAACGATTCTTTCACTCAAATCCTCACTCCTTTGATCCTCTTTTTTCGATAGAAAAAAATCGCCAAGCACAACAAAACCCATCTAATCTTTATACCTATGAAAAAGAAACTAAAAATGCAAAAAAACCGGATAATGTCTACAAAAAACAAAAATTCGAAAATCGAATATACTTAGCCCGCAAATTATGAAAAGTCATCTTTTTTTCGTTTTGAACACACCTCTTATATACTTGGTTAATTTTTGGTCTCATGCTTTGAGTATATGATAAGAGTATCAATAACGTGTCTATGAGTGTATTCGCTAAGGCGAGTGTTCAAACGCGTTGTGTATTGGCCAAACATTTTCGACCCAGCCTATCTAGAGTGTCCCAAACTTTACGTAAAGTTTTTTTTTTTTTTTTCTTTCATTGAATCATAATCCACATAGTATATGGAATAGGGCATCGGGCAAAAAGTCTTCATGGCATTACTAGAACATACGCACTTCTTTATCGACATTCTGATTGAACTGAAAAATACATCTCGAATCTATTTTTCTAACCGCCGTACGTATGAAGGCGGGCTATGTCACATATATTTGACAATTGGTCGCGAAAAGGTGAAAGTTTATTGAACACTTCCCTTAATAATTAAAATTGATTCGAATATATGTTTATAGATAGAAAATATTTGAAAAGAATAAAACCAGTTGATCGAGCGACAACTAAGGGTTCAGAGGTAAGCGATCAAGTTTACGATGACATTTATTTCTTTGACTAAATTTGCCTCTGATCGAAAATTGTCCCATATGTTTAATTGCTTTTTTTTTTGCTTTTGTTGTTTTAAGAAAAACCTTTTTCAAAAATATCGCAATAAGAAGTATCCGTGGCTCTTTCCTCTTCCAGATGTGAGTAGTGTCTGATATTTTTATTTCAGTCATTTTTACATTGCATTGCATTGCTGTGCTGTAATGGTTCTATAATATATTTAAATAGATAATTTACATATTTGTGGGTGCCTTGTAAAGGAAAAAGAGATTTAAAAAAAAAGACTAAACACAAATATAAAAACAAAATAAAAAATTGTTTAATGCAAAAAAAAAAAAAAAAAAAAATACTTTACCCAAAAAGAATTTTGAATAAAAACCTTAATTAAATGTGTATATAAATACTAGTATAAATACATTATAGTTTTTTTTTTTTTTTTTTTTTTTAGGTCTTTGTAAGAAATAATTTACTAAATGAATTCTTTATAAATAAACATTTTTCTTTTCTTTCCTTTTGTGTTTCTATTTTTTTTTTTTAAAGAAATTAATGTTTTTTTTTTTTTTATGTTTTATAAAGTTAATTTTAGAAAATTATTTGATTTTAAAATAATAAAATTGAAAATAATAATTATGAAATTCAATATATAAATATAAACTTTAAATTAACAATATTCTCTTGATCACATGCATTAAATATACAAATATTTTAAATAAAACTTATATTTAAACCAAATAAACAAAAAGAAAGAATTTCTTTTTTTTAACAAATATTTTTAGCAGCTGAGGTTCAACAATTTGTGAAAATTTCCTTAAAAAAAAAAAACAAATATCACAAACAAAATTGAAAATTTAGTTTTTGTCACATGCGAGAAAAATGTCGACATATTTCAATGTAAAATTGTTTCTTGTCGTAGATGAAATAAATATATCCCAACTGTTAGAAAATATTTAGGGAATTCGTAGAAAAAACTAAAACAATGTGTAGAAAGCGTAGAGAAGACGTAAACGATAGGTGGAGGAAGCACAAACATTACATACAGAATACCATTCAGCTCTGCAAGTTATCTACACATTTGCTATGCATTATCTAAGTGACGTAGAGAATATATGGATAATACATAGAGAAATCGAAAGAAATATGACGCTCTACTCATTTTTTTTTTTTTTTTACCTAGAATAAACGTAGAGTTAAGTAAATAACATGTGGAAAACACTGCATAACTCTAGAGATTCCCTACTTATTTTCGAAATGTTATGTACATGATGTAGAGGATGCAGCGAGAAAACCATCCAAATTTAAAACTAATTTTTTACTTTTTTTCTATGTAGAAACCAACATGCAATACCATAACCTCTCTACATATTTTTTACGTACTATACACATGACGCAAAGAATGCGCCTAGAATAGGTAGGTAGGCTGCACGGAGCAATTATGTACTCATTTTCTGTATATTATCTACGCGTAGACAACAAGTAGAGAAAGTACTTTCGTCAACTTTGTTTCTACCCAAATGAAGCAATTTTATGTCTTTATACTATGTGATTTATTAAGAATATGATAATATTATTATATAACGGTATCTCTTCTATTATAATATATTTTTATATTCCATCAGTAAATACGTCTAATAAAAGAAAATGTTTATTTGAACTGAATAAAACTTTATTTTCTTCTACGTTAATGTTGTCGTACACTCATAGGTTATAGAATGATAAGAAAACGAGGTAATACCTTCAAAAATTTATGCTGTTCCATGTAATTGTCCGTTGAAATTATCTTATTTAGGATTTCTCTTTGGGATCTTTTAAGATACATTAAGAAGTAAAGAAGAAGAAGAAGAAGAAAACTATTCTTCGAAATCATATATAGGGTGGAATTAATGCTGATAGATCCATAACTTTTACTCTCTCCCTCTTTCTCGCTATACTTATTTTTAAGTTTACGTGGATGTCCGTATTTCTGTTTTTATTCTCTTCAATAGTATTATTTAAAACAATAAAATTATAGTCGGACAAGGTCGACCATTCAATATCCCACACCACTACCTACCTACTACTGCACGTCAATTTTCATCATCACATAATAAAACTTCGACTTTTCTGCTCTACAAAGGATTAATTTTCGAGAAACTCCTCATTAGGGTAAGATCTGAAAAATAGGCCGAGATATTCCAAATTTGGTACTGTTAATTTTTTTAAGTTAAATTAGTATTATGATAAAATTTTCATCGGGCAGCATTGGAAATTATACCTTTGTGTCCGCATGAACTTCATATTTCGTTACATGAGAAGGAGTCCAAAACGAATTGCCCCAGCTCGACCAACATTTTCATACCAATTTAAAATGCCGAAATAGTATTACTTAGTTGCCTTTGCCGAGAAATTTTTTTCCATACAACAACTTTTCAGAATAAGACCTTATAGGGGGAGTGTCAGACTACGTTGGACTATGTACCAAAATGTCTCAAAAAATGCCGCCTGCACAGTTGAACATAAAAATACATGGACAGACATTAGACGGAGGGATAGACAGACGAACAGCGTATGTGGACCAAATAGGGGGTCAAAATAATCCCTTTTGGTAGAATAGACCTGCTCGACTTCTTGCAAATTAGGTCAGGTTCGGAAAATAGCGATCATTTTGTATAAATAAAAAGCAACAACAAATTCTCAACTTTAGCATTAGATGCTTTGCAACCGAGTGTGCGAAGAGAGCGATAACTGTACTAAGCGAAGAAGTGAAGATAGTCCGTTTTGGTAGAATGGACCTGCTCGGCTTCTTGCCAATTAGATCACGTTCGAAAAATAGCGATCATTTTGTATAAGTAAAAAGCGACAACAAATTCTCAACCTCGACCAACTGCACTAAGCCACGTGGTGTACACTACACTATCCTTACTTGTTTTGCGTTACAAGTGTCATTATGTGTAAAATGCTAATAAAATTCTCGTATTGGATCACATCAAGCATATGCTTGCTTGTCACACGCGCGATTGTGTAACGGAAAGCTCGCCTTTTTCGTTATTCAAGAAACCATTTCCCGATCCTTGGCATTCATTTCAAATTCTCTTTCTTTCTTCTTTCGATTTTTCATCTGTTTTTGATTTTGATTAAAAGTTTAAAAATATTTTTTTTTAAATTTTTTTTGTCATTTTTAAAAATAAAAGGAAATGTTTATAAATTTTCAAAACTTTTGCATTTTAATGATGCTAACGGCTTCCAAATTGAACGAGAGCGGTGGCGACGATTGCCTTTCTAATCGTAAAGAATTTGAAAATTCTTCAAAATATTGGAAATATATCGTTGAAGTTTATTGTTGGAAATCTGGTGAAGTTACCTTTAGCTATGGAGTCATATTATCCAAGTTTATTGTATTAACAAGTTTCAAGGGAAATGCGTTAAGGCAAATATGCTACATCGGTTATAGAAATCGTTCACATTTCGGTGCAAAAGATGGCCGCATTAATTGGACAACGAAAATACCTTATAAAAATTCGACGGATCAGTCTTCGCGCGAAATACAGCTGATTCTACTTGATACGGGACTCGATTTATGGAAATCAGGGGCCAAAGCTATGGATCTACCTACTAAGAAAGTAAAACAGCCTAGCAATTGTGTAGTTGTTGGTCTGGCATTACCGATCGAATGGAAAAGTAGAGTAGTTAATAAAAAAGTTGATATCATAAATCCGGATAATTGTTATACGATGTATCCACAACTTGATCATAATATTATATGTATACAGATTCCGAAGGAATTTGATACATGTTCGCAATGTGATGAATACATTGATGGCTCCGCTCTTATATGTGATGACGTTTTAACAGGCATTGTTGGCCCGACGGCTACGGCGAAATGCAAAGCAGACGAACCACGTAGTTGCGCTGAGCTCTATGAGTCTCGGCAATGGATAAAATTGAATATGGAATTTAATAAAGATCGAAAATACAAAGAAAAGATCGTACGGATTGGCTTTTTATTGGAAGGCAATTGGATCAGCCATTCTCTTGGTGTCATCATTGGTAAAAATAAAATATTAACCGCTGGAGGATTTGATTTCAATTCAAATCAATCGGTATTCAAGACCGAAACAGGCAAAACAATAAACGAAGGTATCATCAACTTTGATACAAACTCTCGCGTTCGTTACAAAAATTTAATAAACTTGACACCAGATTGGCCCCTCGATTGGAGCGACATTCATTTAAGCGTTCTTTTAGTGGACAATGATATAATATCCGAAGCGGAAATAATGCCGCTCCCCATGCACACACCTAAGGTATATAAAAAGTGCTTTGTAGTTAGCAAGCACCCGACCTGGATTAAATATAAAGTTGACGTTTTGAAAAGCTCGCAATGCCGCGAAGAAATGCCAAATTATCATCAAGATTATATATGCATACGACTGAAAATGAGTGGACTTAATCATTGCGCTCAATCGATTGATGGCAGCCCACTTATTTGTAGCGACTATCTTGCTGGTATTGTAGCGAATTACGGCAACGGAAAGGAATGCATCGAAAGTAAACCACGTGTCTGCTCGCCTGTTTATAAATATATGCACTTTATCCAAGGCGCTATGCGGGAATTAGATGCTCGCTCGTCGAATAACCACGTGGCCGCTTTATCGTTCATTTTCGTTAAGGTTTTTACATGTATTTGTATCTGTAGATCTATTTAGAAACGAAATTTCGAAGGGACTAAAATAAAAATGAAAGCAAACAAATAGAAAAAAAGAAAAAAAAACAGACGGTCCTGACGCGCTTTAACTTCATTCATATGTCAGTGTGCGTTTGATCACCACACGCTCGATTCGTGATTGAAGCACAAGTTCGGATGTAGGCATACTCTGCCCGAAATCAAGTTTACAACATGGGGGGAATTAAAAACATAGAGGTGAATGGCCGATCATTCGCTTAATAGCGTTATTTATATAACGACTTTTCAAATATAAGACCATGTCTGGGGAATGTTCGTAAAACCGGTTCAGTCGCATTCGTCATTGGGCAGAAATGCGTCGTTGTAGCAAATTTCATCAAAACATCTCCAAAAATTGCGATCTGCCAGTTAAAGGCAAGCACGCATAATGGCCGGCCAGCCAGAAAAGTATATTTTGATTGATTAGTTGGGAACTTCTAGTCCAACATCTTTCTTACTGTTTTTCTTAACTTCTCAACTACACTAACACTAATAAATATCTTTACGAGATTTTTATGTTCACTTGAAAGCAAAAATCCAAAGCAAAAATACATCAGGATAGCTCCGGTAAGAGTCCGGTTTTATATGATTCAATAACGGACTAAGCAAGCTGCTAATACGCTTTATACGATCAAGAAATCTTTCATCATTTACAACTTTTCAATATTAGACTGAAAGCGGATTGACAATTTCAGAACGTTGAATACTTTGGGGCGAGGAAATATACTACCGCCATTCGTACGTATATTAAGAAATGAATCAAACGAGTTTTAATCCGATTTTAGAGTAAAGTTGCAGTGATGTAAGAGCGACAGATAATGAAAGCGAACTGGAACTGAACCGGAAACAAATAAAATATTATTGAAAAATTAACGGAAAATACATGAAAAGATAAAAAATATATATTTGTATAAATATATATTGTATATGTATATAATAAATTCTGTGAACATATGGTGAAGGGAAAAATAAGATAATTTAAATTCATTAAAAACAAGAATAATAATAGAAAACAATGAATGAATGTCCAAGTACAACAAATAAATAAATAAATTGATATTTTTAAAATTTTTAAAATTTTCGTTTTATTTAATCTTTGTATACAATAAAGAAGAAATTTGATTTAATCAGAAAAGTATGCTACGGGGGTTTCTAGTAAAAAATGTCATGCAAATGTGTCAGATATAAACAAAAACAAAATAAAAATTTTGCGGAGAGAATCTTTCTCAACTTTTGTTTACTTTTATTAAAAAAATTTTAAGCCACAAATCCATTGACTTATTCCATCTCCACCCAATAATCCAAAAAAATAAATAAATAAATACTAAAAAACTTTGGAATTTGGTTGTTTTCAGATACATTCTGCATGATTTTGCTCATTTTGAGAGTCCTGTGGGATGATTTTTTGGTAATGTTGAGGGTTCAATTTTTATGCAAAATGTGTTTTTTCATGGCAGAGGATTTGCAACATATTGAAAACAACTTTGCGATGAACATTTGGTGGAGGGGAATATGAGACAAGTGAAATTCATTGCTTAATAAAAAAAATAAAAAACAAACATCATGACATAACCTGAAAAGAAGAAAACAAATATTGCAGAGTTCCTAGATAAAGAAAGTCATCAAAGAGATGTCAATTTTTCTTTTTTTTTCTTCAAAATGTTTATTTAGTTTTTTGCGGCATTCCGTTTTGTAATTAAGTAAATAATTAAAAAACAATTAAGCATAATTTTTATTTAATTAATTGCTTGATTAATTGCAGTAACCTTGAATGAAGTCATTGAGGAATCTTGCGCTAGTAATGAGCTATTAATGAAGTGCTACAAATGGACTAAATTGCAATTCGGTTAGCTATTGATTCAATTAACTGATTACCCTAGCATTGAAGCAGCTGGTGTCGCTAATACAGAAAGTGGGGTAAGTACTAAAAGGAATTAAGTCCACGTCAAATCCATTTATTGAATTATTAATGGAAGTAGGTGCTATCACGTTGCAACCGCTGAGGAAACTTGCACGGATTTTGGCCTATTAAACAAGTAGATTATGAAAAGAGAAAAAAAACCTTCAATTGAATATGAATTAATTATATAATTGCATTTTTACCGAAACCATTGTAAAGAAAGAAACGAAAATAAAATGCAGAAATGTTGAACCACCCGATGGTCGCTTTAAGGCGTTGAAGTGCAACGAAATTATCCATAAATTCTGCGCACATTCGCTGTGAAGGAAGCGTCATGAAATGTTTGTTATCCAAGTATGGATGCGCGGTACCTTGGAACAAATTTAATAAGACAATCCTGAATGATATTTGAGAATACAGACAAACTTTAAAACCCATCTAAAATGGATATAAGACTATTTGGTAGCCAGGAGGCACGAATCATAGTATGCCACATCTATCACATATGTCTTGTCCATAGGAGCATAACGACTTAATTCCCTTGATTCGACTGACTCTGCCTTCACAAGCTACTTACCAGTACCTCGATCCATCCCGATATTTTTTGGTGGTAATTGCATTTAATACAACATACACAGTGAACTTAGTATTAGATTATATAATTTATTTATATATATATATATATGTATATATATATGCATATACCTCAATGTGTGATGAGTTCTATAAAAGTTTCTATATCTCTGTTACTCTGTCTTCGTCTGTACAATAAATCAATAATCATTTAACAGTCGCATATAACTTGAAGGCGTATCTTAAAGTTACAAGGAGAAAAAAATAAAAAATTATTATAAGAGAAAATCATTACAAATCCATTACTAAATGTTAATGAATGAAAATGATAAAAATTCTTAAAGGCTAGATGTTGAGGTGACCATGGCATCCGGTTCTGGTATACTTGATATGGCTTCTTTAACGTAGCCATAGATATTTTTACGTGTATCTGATACCATATCACGCACCATATTCTTAAAGAAATTAGTATGGCGGGGAGCTTCTGCGTAGCGATCATAATGATCCAATGAGTCTTGCAATTTTAAGGTTAAATCGTAGTTTTTACGTACAACATCTAAAATCTGCTCCTCTGTCGGCGTAGATAGACCCTGTTCAGCAAGCCATTCCTTAATTTTGTTTTGAAAATGTTTCACAATCGCCAAAATATTAACTAATGCATTAAGCAGCTTAATAACATCATCCTTATATTCACAATCAGACATTGTTGTATAACGTAAGACTACAAAATTCGTTAAAGCTATAAACACATAACATTTAAAGCATTTATGATCTTTCTTTACTCACCCATAGCATGCAGTTCTGTGAAAACTTTCTCTTCACGATTTAATTCATAATATAGCTCGTCGTAGCTATTTGTAGTGGCCAGAAAAGTATCACCATAAGTAATAAATAAATTGAATATGTTAACCACCTGTGAGAGTTGTTCACTTCATTTAATCATGTCTTTTTGATTTTATGTTCAATATTAGTAATGTAGTGCTAGTAGTAGTAATTGACTTACTTGCAAAGACAAATGAAAGATGTTGCACTTCTTGATTAAAGCTTGCTCTTGATTAACTAAAAACCTAAGCAAACCTATTAAAGCCGACCACAACTCTTTCCAGGGATAATTTAAACGTACACGACAACGTTTCTGATAGCAAAGTATACGATGGACGACACCGATGCAAAGTAGATACAATTCCATAGGAAACTTTTTCATAAGATGCGAGACAATAAACTCAACCAATAAGTCGAGAAGAGTGGCCGCCAAAGGTTGCGATCGGCCGACCCGATCTATATTTAATTTACGATGACGCATCTGCGCACGATGCAAGATGACTTTAAAAGTCAAATTACTATCATGCATCATGGAATTGGCGTATTGATCTTCAGATATGCACGTAAGAATTAAAAAGCATAACTTTAAATTGGCCACACTGGACTCGTTCTTATTGTCCTGCATTACTATCGAACTACAAATAGAAGCAATGTTAATGTAGTTGAAATAATAAATGCGCCTTGAGGCGAATTTTTACTACCCATCACCGCATACTAATAAAAACATATGGCAGAGCAAAAATCTGCCACTTTAACAGACAGGGTAGTGGTTTACTCCGTTGGCAGTATTTCTATAAGAGAAGTTGTTTTTTTATTTTGATTTGTTTTGATTTGATGGCGCCCCTCCCGGAAATATAAGGCAGACACGCAGTTGGTTTCGGAATTTAGGCTAATCAAGAATTTCGAAAAGTTTTCGACGAATTTATTATTAAAAGAATTAATTTTTCGCATTTTTACTACCTAATACTTCGATATGGCGACACAAGTTGCACTTCTTCGTCCATTGGTCTGATCCTTCAAGTATGAGGGCCTGATTATATATTGAGAATATAAAATTCCATAATCACAAGATTTACTGGATTCTGCGGGGATGAGTATAAAAACGCGTTATGCTATTCTTACCAATATTGAAATAAGGCAACCAATAAATTAGTGGGACACTGGGTCATATCAATAATCGGAGCATTCGCTAGGTCTGGTACGGGTTGAGTTAGGTTGGTTAGGTTTAACGTGTTGCTGGGCGAGGGAGGAGCACTTGATTCTGCCTGAGTATGAGCGAGCGTTGTAATGAAATTACGATTTAGATGTACGGCTTCATATAATGCCATTAGCAAACCATTATTGGCCTTAATTTGTTGCACACGTTCACAACCTTCGTCTGATACGAACATATTGCCCACAATATTTGATAATGAAGAAAACCAAGACGATGTCTGAGCATTGTTAAGCTTTAAGCTTTGCATGTACTGGCGACAGAAGTCAATTAGAGATTGAGAAATCATTTGACCATATCTTCAAGTAAATTAAACATAATTTGGGCAATTTAAGAAAAAAATTTTAAGTATCCTACCCATTTAAAGCCAATTCATCGGCCAATATCGACAATTGTACTACGTATGGATTGGTTGCTTCATGTTTACGATAGTTTACCAATATGGTTAACAAGATAACAATATCGTGACCATGTTGAGTCCGCAAGGTAGGATCGCTTAATAATCGTACAAACGAATCAAATAATGTATTCATCATAAGATGTTCGAGCAAAACATTTTGACTGACATTATCCGTTCCGGTAACCAAAACCAACAATAACTTCAGACACATGAAACGAGCATTTTCTAAAACTTCTCCTAGAAAAAACATTTTGCCACCATTTTATAAATGTTTTGACTTGAAAACCATTTACCTAATAATATCTGATTACAATAATCCATTAGTTTCTTCATCCATTTATCCATTTCGTCGTAGCCGAAAATTTCATTTAGTATATCGTACGTATTATCAGCTGACGATTTCTTGTATATAGCATAAAATAAGGAACACAAAGTCTGTAAGCTGTGACACAAGCGCTTGGGATGATCTAGAAATGGAATTGTTTTCTATTTAGGAAGTCTTGGAACCACACCTTTCTTCTACATATATAAAGTATTTAACTTCTTACCCGTTTCCAGCATGTCGATACATTTCTGAAATATCATACTCAGATTTTTCTTAACTAAAGAAAATTGCTCACTGGTTAATTTAGTGATTTCATTTTCCAAAGCATCCACATTAGGCTGCAGTAGGAAGAATTCATTCCAAAATTCGGAACTATTAATTGTAGGATCTTCACCTCGTAAAAATAGCTCATAAATGTAGACAACTTTTTCTTTGGGTCTCTTTGAACCACCGCTACCACTACGCTTTCTAGAAGTCATTATTATTATTGTTATTTTGTTATTTGTTTCGTTGTTAGTCTTGAATTTTGTAATTAATGGAGAGCTTTTATTAAGTTGAAAATAAAATTGTCGTTATTAAATTTTTTTCTCTTTATATTTTTCATTAATTTATCGTTGATGTTGTTGTTTTGGTTAAACTGATGACTTTGTTGCCGGTAAAAGAAAACCACCGGCGTTACAATTATGTCGATAACGACTTTGTGCTTTCGTAAAGAGTTGCCATTACTCCAGCACTTATCGATAAATTTCTTGCTTGACTGCTGTTTTTTTGTCAATTGTTATTTCTTCTAAAAAATTAGCCATGGAATTTTATAAAATATCGATAACGGGAATTCTAGGCAATAGTAAAGTATTTTAATCTAAAAATTGCAAAAATTACCATAAGAAAACCATGGCCCCATCTCTAACCACCTCTAATTTGAAACGTAAACAAAAAATGTAAGTAATTACAGACACCTTTATGGAAAGTAAACAAAATTTTAATCATTTCAAACTTACAAATGCATGTATATCGATGTTCTTCATCTTCACTTAACATATGACAAAAATTAACCAACAACTAAAGAGCTGAATACAATAACTGCGTTAGCGTTTTGCGTTATCGCAAATTTTTGACAAAATTTCAACATTTCTGCGTGCGTTGTTGTTGACAGCGAAAACAGTGCTGTACTTATGAATCATATGTTTCATATTTTAGTCTATAAAATAATTATTTGCATTATCGACTGACGGAACGAAAGAAGGCAATAAGTTGAAGAAAAGTTAAAACAAATTAATTAAAGAAAACCATGGAAGAGCAATTGATAAGCGCTGTAAAGGAAAGAAGGGAATTATACGATAAGCACTCCATAGATTTTCGCAATAAGATGTTACGAGAAAAAGCCTGGGAAGATATATCTGAAGAAATGGGAATGTCCAGTAAGTATAATATAAAAAATGTATATAAAAATAGTTGAATTCAACTTTTTCATTTATTATAATTTAGCTAAAAGGTGCAAAGTGAGATGGAGATCGCTGAAAGACCGTTTTACCAGGGACTACAAAAGAAAGGCAGTTTCAAGCAGGGCTTCCTCTCCGGGAAGCCGTAAATGGAAATTTTACGACGACATGAAGTTTCTAGGAGAATTCATAACGCCGAAAGAGTGAGTATAACAGTTACATATGAGAATTATATTTTTAAATGTCATGTCTTTTTGTAGGACTTGGACGCCGAAACAACCGAAACCGGACTTGGAACTCGAAAAGACTGTGGAATTTATTCAAATACCAGCACCTTCTAGTGACGCGTTTTCAATACCACCAAGCCCTAGCGACATTGTTTCTCCATGCAGCGAAACTAGTAGTTCTCGGCGATCGCACTCTTTGAAACAAAGTGGAGATCAAGAAAAATTTTTGGAAGTAACCGTCAAATTGATCGATATATTGGCAAAGCAAATTGACAGGGAGGAGAAAGAGGACGGCGATCCTTTTGAAAAATTTCTGGGATCAATGATGAAGAAGTTGGACTTCCAACAACAGACCAGTTTAAAAATGGAAATTTTAAACTTTGCATATAAAAGAATAAGCGAAATATTAGACATATAACAATACCATATATATAAATAAGTTGCTTACTTGCTTAATAGGTTAATTCAAAAAATTTTATTGTATTATATGTTTTGTTGTATTGTAGAAGAAAATTTGTATTTTCATATTTTGTTCCAATAAACTTGCATGAATTCAAAGCTTATTAAACTGGACTTTGGCTCGTAATAATTTTTCAATAAAAGGCACTTTTGTTGATGTTATTTCCCGGCTAATAGTTTTGTACATCTACCTTTTACCGTATGGCTATACTCATAATTCGACATAGACTGGACCAGTTGTACACTTTCACGAAAATTATGCGCTACGCACAACGCGTAACGCAATCGTTGTGTTGAGCACATAAAAGCTATTTTCTGTTGATTTTCACAAACTTTTTGGTGATCAAACAAAGGAAAGGAAGGGCTTGCTGACGCCGGAAATTATATCCGATCATAAATTCATTGTCAATTTAATGTAACGAGCGTATAGTAAAAAAAACTTTGCAAGAAAACAATTTTTCCAAAAGTTTTTTTAGCGTGTCATTTCAGAAATCCTTCCAAGGGGTTCTCCATTACTCCTGGGGTCATCTTTAAGCTTTCTCTTTTATTCGAATTGAAGCACATATAGTGATCAATAGTTGGCGAATAAAAAACGGAAAGTAGGAAACAAAAGATTCACTTCCATGTTTTCTCAACTTCCACCGAACCATTCTGGCCATTATATATGACATATTTATACAGCCATAGACAAGCGATAAGCAATTAAGTTAAATGAGTTCATTTCATATGAAATGTAAATAAAAATCACTATTTATTTGAAAATTCGTGTCCATCTCTGTCAAAAGCGAGTTTTTTTAAGCTTTCATTGTGTTTGCAAAATATTGTTTAAGTCTGATAAGCGAGCATCGTTTGATCGTTTGATCTCAGCTTAATTTTAGATCATCATTCATATAAAAACGACGACTTTAGAGACTTTTATTTTTAGTTTGTTATTGTACCTCAGACTAGATTGAAACTGCTGCCCACGGAATATTAAATAAATCAACTACATTAAGATGCGTTTTGTTATTGTGTTCTTGTTGGGTAATTAGCTCTAATTTTTATGTTTTTTTTATTTTTTTTTATAGTGTTCAATATTCTCAGAATTTTATAAATAAAATAAATATGAATGAAATGAAAGGAAATCTTGAGAAAATGCAAATAAATAAATATTATGTGGTCTCGCTTAGATTTACGCTCACTATATATATATATATGCATATATATGGACAACGTTAGCTGACCTTCAAAAGTAGCCTTGACGTAATTTGAATATGTCATTACGCTTATTGAATTGAAAACTTCAGTCATTTCAAAGTCAATTTAATGCTCGGCCTATGAGAATTGGGGAAAATACGTATACGGTACTGGTGGATAAGAATTTCAGAATCAGAAATGTTACTAAACAAGTAAGAACTTTATAGCCGGGTGTCGCCGTCTATTGCATACCCTACACCACGTCACCTAGTGCAGTTAAACGTTTTGGTAGTAATAACCAAAACTCAAAAAATTGGCCCAGCCCGTCCAAAGTTCTTATACCAATTTCCATTACCGAAATACTACTGCTTAGTCACTCTTGCTGAGAAATTTTTTTCCATATAGTCGTTATATCGACGGACGGACAGACAGACTCGCAGGCTTAGATCGATTTAAAAAATGATTCTGAATCAACAACAACTATACTGAAGATACGGAAAGTGACCTTGGCATTGTATTAGTTTTGGATTAAAAAGATGTGTGCACAGTTTGAATTATGCTAATGCTGAAATCAGCAATGGGATTCGCGAAAAACTCCCGAGAAAGTGATAAGGTCCGGCGAAATCATTTGCAGGACATAGTTCGCTATTGGTTTTGTTAGCGACAATAGAATCTAGTGCAGAAACCTGGATGCCAAAAACGATCCACGCCTATCTTCATCGTTCAGAACACTTAATTAGATACATTAAATGGTCCCTTCGTTCTGGTAGCCGAATCATTTTCAGATTATAGCCCGGGAGAGGCTTGGATAGCAAAAATAATTCACACCTACAAAACATATCTTGATCGATAAGTTTTAATTCAATTTTATTTGGTTACCCCTGCTGTTATCCATGAAAATACGGAAAAGCTCCTACGCCTATGAAAAATGATGGCAAACTTAAGCGCTAATAGTACGCATCAGAGATTCCATAAAATATTTGTACACATTCTTGATCAATGTAAGATTCTAAACTGATATTTGTCTACTATTACACACATTACATTACATTAAGTCGCACGGACGGATAAATTGACTCCAAATGTTTTTAGTATATGGCCAACAAGCAAATCTGGAAATGGGAATAGGTAATACTTAAATGGATCTAAACTCCATGAAAACTTGGATTCCAAGGATTCCATATATTTTCATTCGTATACCCACAAATATCGATTTAAAATGTGTTCCGATTATTGATCAAACTCATTTACGAACGCAACGTAAAAATTTTAGAACTAGACTTGGGGATTTTATTAAGAAACGGCTAAAATTTTAATTTAAAAATTCGAAAGTACCGTTGCCGCACTTTAGGAAAAAGGTTCTAAATAATTTATTAAGAGTAGTAGCTACTGACGACTGCGGTAATGACTGGATGTGGAAATAACCTGCAGTTAAATATTTTCTCTTTTTTATATCCTTCAGTCACATGCTTCGCTGTTGCAATTTTTGCTAAGCCGGGCAAAACAGCACAAAATCCGTCTTGTTCGCGCGACTGCGGTGAAAAATATGAGCCGGTTTGCGCCAAGACCAAGAATAGTAGCAAAGAGCGTTTGCTGACTTTTGGAAATGAATGCGTAATGGGTAATTACAATTGTCAACATAGCGATGATCGTAAGTACAAAATAATTACTTTAAATATATGTATATATATATATATATATATATTCTTTTTTTTATACCCATCACTGTAAGATAGGGGTGTACTCATTTTTTTTCAAGGACCCCATAAATTATATATATTCTTGATCAGCGTAAAATTCTCAGTCAATTTAGGCATATCTCCAATTATTAAAGCTAAAAGGCTGAAATTGTCCACATTTACTTTACGAAATACTCTACTCTTTACTTCCATGGAAAATGGAACCAATCGGCCACGTCCACACAAAGTTATGTGTATTTACATTTTATTTTTTCACTTTTTTGAGGTTTTATGCCGATTTATAATAAAACAAACAAGAGAGAGAATATTTTAAACCCTCTTCATTAGAAGATATATCTACCTAAAAATGGCTTAATTTTAAAATGAAGATGATAGATACCGTGGTAAATTTTTTCTCAATAGTACCAGCGATATGGCTATAATAAAAGAACTTAAAGAGTAGAATATGAAAAGCATAGCGGTGGGTATATGAGATTCGGCCCTCGCCCAATATAATTTTCTTACTTGTTTTTTTTTTTTAATTCTATTTCAGCTTTCGAAGTGAAATCTAAAGGAGAATGCGGTGGTAATGTCAGTGTTCGTTTATCTTGAAATTTTCTTCAATAATTAATGTATGCAAAAAAAAAAACAAGTCACTGTTGAATATTCAATAAATTAAAGCACAATTTATTTTTAAAGCAGTTAATATATATTTTGTGTTTAATCTAATAATATAGGTTTCCATAGGTTGCATTTCAGGTTGTTTTCAATTACCCGCCAACGTAATCCTTAAACATCAGACTTTAATTTATTCTTTCACTAGGGCCCGACTTCGTTACAAAACTTAATACATACATATATATATATATATATTCGTTTATTTTTTCTTATTATCGTTTAAAATTAATCAGAATTTTCGTTAAGAAAATTTCTTTAACAAATTTCTTTGACTAAACTAAAGTTTTTTTTTTTTTTTTTCAAAACAAGCAATTTTTAATTACTAGAAACAAATCTCTTTCATTTTGTTTTTTCTTCTCTCTTTTTAACTTCCTTTAATTTTGGTCAGCTTTCTTTTGCTGTTTTACTTTGTAATCAGCTAAGGCCGCTTTTATGGCATCCTCAGCCAACATCGAGCAGTGTAATTTTACAGGCGGTAGTCGTAACTCTTTGGCTATATCGGTATTCTTAAGTTTGCCCGCTTCTTCTACAGTTTTCCCTTTAACCCATTCGGTGGCCAATGAGCTACTAGCGATGGCCGAGCCGCAACCAATGTCTTGAATTTCGCATCGATTATTTTACCATTTTCATCGACTTTAATCTGCAATTTCATGACATCGCCGCAAGCAGGAGCTCCCACCAAACCTGTACCAACTGTAGTGTCTTTTTTATCCAAAGATCCTACATTACGAGGATTTTCGTAATGCTCAACCACCTAAATGAAATTAATCAGAAGAAGAAAAACTATATAAAAGCAATGATAAATGGTTTTTATATTAAGTGTTTGCAAATATTTTAATCAGACACTTCTACAGGTAAAAATATATAGAAATGTAAAACACCAACACTTGAATTCGATGGTTTTGACCGTCCTCTACATAGAATAACGGTTTTCCGTCTAACGCTATATTTCGTCGAATGGCGACGCTAAATCGTGGAGCGCACAAAATTGCATTTGGGAAGTTCTGTTGCGCCGAGTGTTGGCTGGCACGCGGGTTCGCAAAGTTGAAGTTCAAAAATGGGTCGGTGGGTTGATTACTATCACACAATATAAGAACTTTCAACATGATACCATCATGTTACCAAAAATTTTGAAAATGATGGAGACTTTTTTGATTAGTATATATTGCACCAATTTTCCACAACAAATGCTTTTTTCAAGTGGAAAAGTGATCAACATATTTGTGAAAACCCCATATATGTACAAATGTTTATACAATAGAGACGATGGCAAAAAATGAATAAGGATGGCTCCACAATTTGGGGCAAACTTAAGACAGTTGAGTTTTTCTTAGCGCAAGGTCTGCTTAGGATCCCTTTAAGTCACCTCCTAAACGAAGAGAGGAATACCTTAGATTGATAATTAGGTCGCTATCTATTTTTTCGATTTTTGTGATCAGATGAGAACTTATTTTACAGCTTAAAAACACAGCTGTCAAGATTTTTTTTCCTTCCTAAATTTCTGCTTGATAGGTTTTACAAAAAATTAATAACGCACAGAGGCACGTCATATGGTAATTTCATAGACATAATCCTAGCGTATTTCCTTGTTTCATTTTTGGTTACAAAAATGTATTCAAATTTAAAGCTTGCTTAACTTACAATTACATATATTTATAGTGATTTCATTTCAATTTACTTCAAGTTACTACATGCTTTAGTCGAATATAATGAAATCAATTATGCTTCAGCTGTAATTACATTGGAGACCGAAATTATATACAAAATTTTTTTCTTATCAATAAAATTTTGCTTGAAAAATTATTAACAGAGTTAATCTATCACACGTCAAATATTTATAAAATTCTGTTTTTGGTCTAATCTTTTCATTTCATTTTCCTTTAACAAAGCAATACTTCTATATATGTCGTTTTAATTTACGTCGTTGTCTTTATGCCAAAACAAACCCTTTAGTTTGCTTGGGCCTTCACAACCGGCAATTTTGCTATTTCACAAATTTCACAATATATAAAAAAAAAAAAAAATTAAGACCTTGAAATTTACCCAAGAGTTATATATTCCATCTCTCATCCTACTTACGTTCTCATGATAAAGTGCTACAGGCACACTTTGTACGCGTTTCAAATGATGTTGTAATACTCGTGATGCTCTAGTCAACGAAGACATTTTATTTTATTTTATTCACTTTTGTATTGGCTTATAAATAAGTTGCAAAATTCTAAAACAATATATTATTCGCACCGAAAATCTGGCTTCTCTGAAAGTGATTATTTCTAATTGCCGTATAATTTTATTTCTCTTCTTCTATTCATAATAAATATCAGCTGATAAGTGAGAGCAGCAGAGTTGTATTATTGTTTTTTTTATTAGAGTAGCAAAAGGCCCGTAAAATGTTATATACACTTCGCTCAAGTTGCCAAAGTTCCGGACAACCAGTTCTAAAATTTATATAAAAATAAAGGTAAATCAGTCTTAATGTGGCTAAAGATGTCAGTTTCTTGCAACTTTTAAAGTTAAACTAAATCTCTCTTATCAGGCCTATTAAGAAAAAATGAAACAAATTCTTATGAGTTGACCGGTTGCGTCCTTTACCTCAACAAGAATCTTAGCCTGAGGCAGAGTTATATTCGCCATGATAAATACTAACCATTAAAAAGATTTAGAATTCTAGTGAATAGAATTATTGAAATTTATTTCTGTGATGTTTCTTAGCCTCTTTTAACATCAATGCTTACTAATTGAAGTTATTTTCAATCTGTAGGAATACCAAGCTCTTCATTAGTCCATTCTTTAGTAGCGGGATATGGAAATTCTCCTATAATATGTCCATATTCATGCCACAAATGCCAAAGAATCCACCACCACATAAAAGCTGATGTAACTTCAGCACCAATTCGTATAATCTTCGGAGCCGGTGGAGGGGGTACGCGATACTGAACAGCATGACTGTTCCTCACGGCTGATACAATCACATTTTTATTTTTGAAAAGACTAGAAAATATCGGTTTACGTAAACTTCCAAATCGTGACAACATCTTTATAACTTTTGCGTAAATTCAACAAAGCAAAGAAAAATATTCATCTCACTCAGCTGATGTAGAGGAGTAGCCAGATTACGAATTTGTTTACATTATATTTTCATTTAATAAATTTGACATACTTCACTGTTCAGGAAACTGGAACACTCTTCAATCAAGCAACCAATCATGTTAAAAAATGAGCTATTTAAAGTCCATTCGTCAATTTCCGCTGATATCAAGCACTCGTTTACATTATCTGACTAACCGACTAACAGTGATAATCATATCATACTTTTCGCAATAGAAACAAATCCTGCACTTCTTTGATCAAAAATTATTATAGCGCAATTTCTAATTGAGTCTTTAAAAAATGCCTTGGTTGGAAGAAGCTTTCAATCAAACTAAAAAAAAAAAAAAAAATAATTTTAAACCACGTGGTGAAATAAATTTTTTAATTACACTTCATACAATAATTTACTGGTTTTAATTTATTTATGATTATAATTACATACTGTGAACGGGCTCAGATATTCTTATGTTTATATAGTTGTCATAATAGTCCATTCTATTAAATACGGAGGTTCCTTTAAAGGCGTAACCTGGCGGATAAACACCACCGCTTCATTAAGATTTGGATAGAGAATCAGTACGCTTTCATTTTATGTAATATTTGATTATCTTACTTGTTCGGCATAACATCTTGTTCTTGCAATACAGTTAAAGCACTCAAGAGAAGACATAAACAACCCACATTATATATTGGATTAATACCAGAAATCTCTAAACACATTGCTTGGTCTAATCTCTCATCATTCAATTCGTAAATTGAATGAGTTGGATATCTTGACCAACCCACACCGTATAATGTCATTTGGAATTTAGTGTTCGCCACAATTCTTAGATCGGGTCCTTTGGGTGAGAAGAGTCCAACGGAGAATAGGCGTGGGTATTCGATAACTATCTCACGTGTCTTGTCAAAATTTGCCATTAAAGATATGACCAAAGTCCATAAAGCAAATAGAAAGGCTAATAAAAATGATCTACTGAAGAATATTATTCGCTTCTTCTTCACTTCACTTTTGTTCAGAAAACTTACGGGAAAACTAAATATTTATAAAATTGTATAGGTCGCTTTTTGTCAAGTTTGTAAAAGAAATATTGTGAACGTTCGATATCTTGTTGATCGATTAAAGGAAATCTAACAAAAGTGACCCTGGTTTGTTGATCAGGCCGATGCAAGAGACGTCTGCAAGTTAAACGAAAAATTACATAATTTTTTTGTTACATTTTTTAAGAACTTACTTAATTGGTTGCTTTGGCAATAAAAAAGGCCAAGGTATTCGTCTTAGGCATTGCCGTATATGTGGTAATTCCCCTATTTTTGAGCACGCTAATATCATGCTTTTCCAAACGGTATCACTGCCTATAGGACCAAAAGACACATGCGGATTTATGCAACCATATTTAACGTAAGCGTCCACATAATTTATGGTTCCTGAACGTAAAAGCGCGCAACCAATTTATTTTGTTTTAATAGTAAACGAAAAGTATAAATTACCATTAAAGTTTTCTTGCATAAAATTTAGACCCATTTCCATTGCAAAACTTTGAAAACCACAAGCCGACACTACATATATATTATTCTCTTCTGCACTTTCGTGATATTTCAATTGCATTAATTCATTAAAATACGGATCGTTGCTGATATCAACATAATGGGTACCCGATTTGATACAATTTTTAATTATCACTTCGCCGCATAATTGAATTGGACCACAACAATTTATTAAAACCTTAAATTTATTAAAATTTTAAAACATTCAACTTTCGGAAAGTCAAATTAAAACGTGATTTTTTATCCTCTACAAATAATTTACCTCGCAATCTTCCACCATTCTAATAATTGAGTGTTCATCCTTTACATCAGCAATTAGTATCGGTAGTTCTCGTAAATCTTTAAGGGTTCTTTCAGCAATTTGACGCACAATGAGTTGTAACTTTTCCCTATTTCTTCCCGCTACAGCCCAACTTAAATCTTTAAACATCGTTACAGCTTTTAAAGCAGTGTGTCGACCTATGAAACCGCTAGCACCAAAAATGATAATGTCGAAAGCTTTGTTTGTTTTCATTTCCTCTAATTTTCATAAAAAGAAATTTTTTTTGAAAAATAATAAACGAAAAGTATACAAGTAATATTAAAAAATCATATGAGCACAATTTAATTACTTGCATGTTGCTGAACTGATAAATTCGTTTTTTTTAACAGTTTTTTTTATAATTATTCTTCCACAGTCCTGGCAGCACCCTTCTCTTTGTCGGTGTTCCACGGCGCTTCCTAACATTTTATGAAATTCCTTGGAGATGAATGTTAATGTTTAGGTTTGCAATTAAATAATATAATAGATCATCGAAAAGTAAATTCGTAAATTCGATCGCCTTTATATAAGAGCAACAAAGAACAACCGCAAATTCGAAACAAACGTTGGTGATAGCAATTTAAACATATGTGAATAAAAGCAATGTAGATTTATTTTGCAAACAGTCTCAAATTAAAAAGAAAAGGAGAGAAAGGAAGATTAACTTCAAATTTCTCAAGAAAGCTAAGAGAAAAGATGGTGGGCTTGGTTTCTAATCAGCTATAGACTTACTTGACTATAAAATTCGAAATAATGAACTTAGCAAGAAAAAATTTTGTGAACAAATTTATTTTTATAGACAAGACTTTAAAATCCGCAGCACAATCCGCATACGGTTCCGATCCGACAACGGAAATGACTTCATCTATTTTATTATCCACGCTGCGTTACAAACATGCGTAATGCGGTTAAAGGTTCGAATTTGTAGATAAACAATAAATGCAAAATAAAGTAACCAATAGCTTAGGTTATTTATATAATTTATAACCAATAGCTCAGGTTATTTAAATAATTTAATGACTACAGTTATCTAATATCAGCTGTTTCCGTTTTTTTTTTGTGGTAATGGCAATGCTTTGAATAATATAATGTAAACATGCTGCGTAAAAATTTCAGAAAAAACCGATAAAAAAGTTCGGCGAAAATTATTTGTATTAAAATAAACAAACTATTCATTTATATTAGATAATTTCATAATTAATATACCAGGAAGAGAGAGCAATGGAGCTTTTATTACAATTAGCGGTGTGCGTTTTACTGTCGCGAATGATCTCAGCAGAGGAAATCGCGGAGAATACATCGTTCATAGCTACTAAAGAATGGAAGGAAATAAAAGAAGGTAAACTGAAGAATCTATTAATCTTTTCCAATGTAATTTATGTGTATCTAATAATTTAGGACAAGGCATACCAGCCGGATTGCACGTCCGAATAAATTTACAAACTGGTAAAAAGGAAGCTAAGCTAATAACGGATAATGAGGAGCAATTAAATGCTGGACAAACAAATGATGAATCAAAAAACTCTAATGCTTTAATAACAATTTACGACAGCGTGGATGAGGAAGAATTAAAAAACTCTTCCCGTTTAAGGAATAGTTCAGAGCAATTAGCCATTGAACACAACTCAAGTGAAATAGAGAAAATCAAAAATGATTACAAATCTTATAAAGAGCTGCGAAAAACTTACGAAGGTATGCGTAAACATTTTAAAACCGATGCCGAAATTATTGTACGACTTATCGAAGAATTTGGAGATGTTATAACATATAACAAGCAAAATGATCAGTCGCGACTGAATGCTCAATTGAAAATATTAACTAATTTCAATTATTTGATGTCTCAATATGATAACGCGCTAACGTTTGTGGATCAAGGGGGCTTGGAACGAATACTGCTACCACTTGTTGTCAATCAGACACATTTATCCTTAAAAGTAGAAGCAATGCGCGTTTTAGGTGCTATGGCCCAAAATAATCCGAAAGTTCAGGTAAAAGTTTATGAAAAGAATTTCGGCCCATACCTTACCCAGATATTACTCTCATCCAGTAACACAGAAGAGCTGTCTTCAGCATTATATGCTCTTGGAAGTTTATTACGTAAATTTCCTCATGCTCAACAAAAAATTTTGTCTACATCGGGTACACAAGCTCTAGTGTCTCTGCTCGGCAAAGATTGTGAATTAAAAATTAAAGCAAAGGCAATTACTTTAATTAGCGATGTGGTTGTTGAAAAACAGTTAATTGTAATTAATGATGATCCTGTCGCTGCTGCTCAATACGCAGAATTAAATTTCCCCGAAAGACTAAAAGATAACTGGTATTGTCAAACTACCGATAAACTTATGACCAGTTACTATCATGAATTCTTAAAGGCTCCTGATTTATTGGAATATTTTATACATGCGTTAGAGAGCACAGAACCTTTCTGCAATCGAATATGGGGAAGCAGTGAGCAATTATATTACACATTAAATGCATTGCAATTCGAACATGGAAAATCGAATAATGAATATTGCAATGAAGTTGCTGATCTTCTGCGTGATATAACAAAAAAAATACGAAAATATTTTAAAGAACTTTAAATGAAGTTTCGTTTTTCATTGTTGCAAACGTAATTACAAGGCTGCGTAAGAAAGGACTGTTGTTTTCTAGTTTGTAAAGAAATTATACTTTTGTTCTTTAATCAAAAAACAAAAAATTACTCTGTTATATATGTTTCACTTAAATACTTTTTTATAAACCAAAAGAAAATACATTAAAGAATAACATTTTGTCAATAAAAAGTTGTTGGAAAACTCCCTTAATTCTAAAAGTAATATTGAGTTGATAGAATTTTAATTGCAATTATTCTCTTAGATGATTAGGAGATACTTAGCCTATTTCTAGGGGAGAATTCAGAGAAGTAGAGACTAGTTGTCCTATACACTGGATTCCCTTTGCAATAGGCTAGAGCCTCCTTGACAAATAGACTAGTGAATGAATGGGGCTCCTTTAATGCAATATAGGTAAGTGTAAAGCATCCGCTTCGAATACATCGGTGAGTGGCACATGGAGGAAGTGATTCAATACTGAGTCGATTCATCAATTCATACACAAGTTGGGAAACGTAGATTCGTATTCGTCGTTGGTTTGGAGGTTATATTCGATCAAAGATTATATTTGGATTTGCACATTGAGCTCGCTTTTAGTAAAGCTAGGTTCGTGCTAGGGTCCAACGAGTTTAAGGAGTCTTAGATTACAAAAAGGCTTTACATGTGCTTAGTAATTGTTGCGCGTTCTCCTTCTTATCGATGTTATGTAGATTCAATTGAACCTGTTCAAAAGCTGATTCTTGTTGCTTATCCTTATACTCTCCGGTTTTGCATTGGTATTCGGCTTGTTTGTTTAGATCGCCATTTCTCAAGGCGCTGGTGTCTTAACCGCTGTTATGATAACAACTTTTGCATCGTTTTTATATATGCTTTTAGGAAGCTGCGGTACTTTCTAAATTTATTATAGTCGGTGACTAAACTCAGTTCTACTGGGATGTATTCAATGCTAATTCTAAAAAAAAACGCATGTTTCTTATGTCCATGCACTTGCAGTTGCCTGTGTCCACGGCACTGCAGTTGGACACATGATTGAAAAAGTCTGCGAAATTTGCTGCTTCCTGCAAAAAAAAAAAAAATTTAATTCTCTAGTTATATCTAGTTATATCTTTAGAATAGTAGAAGAATGTACATCACACACACACGTATTGAAACGTGTGTGACAACGCAACCAAGAACAACAGCAACAAAACAAAAACAATACTACCATGAATATCAACCTTACAAATCAAATGTAGCTGTTATACGTATACCGTTCATTTAAGGATTCAAAATTCAACAATATTGTTGTTGTAAATACAGATGCGCTATTGAGAAGATTTCAAAATATCATTTATTCTAGAAGGTTCTATAAACTGTATGATCAAACACTCTCTCTCAGTCGCTCTGTCTCTATCTCTCTGTCTCCGTCTTTATGTAAGTTAAGGACCATCCTAATAAAAAGAACACAAACTTACGAACCGCCCTCACAATTACAATAAACAGACCTAAAGTGTCATATTTATATGCGGCATTTTGCTGATTTACATAGCTGCTAAAGGTGTAACACTGGATTGCTTCTTCTGCCTCTAACACTTGGGGTCTATTTTTACTTGTTTTGTTATTAGGTAAGCGCAATAGATTTTAATATTCACATCCGTGACATGAACTAATAGAGTAAGGAAAAACGTGGAGTTATCTTCACATTTAAATGAAGTTTAAAGAGTCATATTATTCAATAAATAAGCGGGGTGTTCTTCGGCATGGTAAGGTTTAGGTATAATTATCTCAATATAGTTTGGATATAGTTGTCTCAATATAATACATTCGTCGAAGAGTTTTCAAGCAATTAGGTTTGGGACCCGCTTCTCTCTATGCCTCTGTATAAAAATAGATTGCTCGTCTTATCCTTCACTCGAGAAACGTACATTTATTCACGGCATTTCTATTTTAATTAACTTAATTACTCGATCCGATCGCACTACATAGTGAGATAAACTTTAATGTCCTTACTCGTATCTCTGCGAAGTTTATCTTCATTAAGGTTAGACAATGTGAATATAGTCATTACGAACGGTTTAGTCCGTTCGACTTGTTTGCAGAAACCTAAACGATGTTTATCACTTAACCCCAATATAGGACGCTTTAAAGTCCATCAAAACAGTTAGGCTTGATATGTGTGTATATATATTTAAATTAACTTGCAAACTTAACAAACCTAACATCTCGCTATGATTCGAAAATTAACTGACTGATTGTTTCGACTGCTATCGGTTGTCAAGCTTATGCATGTTTGCAATGGTTTAGGGGCTCCTTTGCAACTTGGATCTGTACCGGTTGTGAGTGTGCCTCTATGCTAGTTATGTGCGTCCTTTATTTCGTTTTTTTTCCTTCTTTAATTTAATATAACACTTTTGTTGTCATATTCAGGCCTCCCACTCATTAGCCCTTAAAGGGCTTCGTGTACTGCATTAATTGAAATAAATAAATAAATAATTATAATCTTTTGGGTAAATAATTCTATTATTATTAATTTAGTGAAAAAAAAGAAAATCTATCCGCCTGAGTGGCCGAGTAGACAAGAGTCTCGACTAGCCGCTCACAATGGTCGTGGGTTCAAGTACCGCAAGTGCGGTAGAATTTTTACTAAAGTCGAAAGCCTTAGATGCTAGTGCTTTAAAACTTTAGTCTTCGAATTTATTCATATATTATGTTATTATTATAATAATAATAACAATAATAATAATAAGAAATTCTAAGAAGACGACTAAAGTCTTAGAGCACTAGCACTTAGCATTTAAGGTTATCGGCTTCATTAAAAACTTTCCCGCTCTTGAAATTTATTCCACTTTTCTAGCCTAACATTTTTAAATGGTTTATTGGTAGAGACTAATCTGGGTTGCAATTGACTTGTGAGGCCTCCAGGAATGACTGCTATTTCTGCATTCAGAATCTTGGTGTTGTAATGCGTTCGGAATTGATTACACACGAAGATCGCAGACTCATTTTTCCTACTTTTAGAATAAAAATTTTAAGGATTCATAGAATCGTGCAAATTCAAATGAATCGTGTAAAAGCGCATACGATTACAGATTAAACCTAATACTAGCTATCGAGGATCCTGGACAAAGAGTGTAGGATTGGCTTGCTTGTCATGGTGCTATTTTTTGGACCATAAGATTCATCCGAAAGTTGAATTTATTTTCTACGTAAACAGGGGCGTCTTCTAGTCCGAAAAATTACGGAGTAAGCCGGAGTTCATCTAACATTTAATGCACAAATGAACTGCATAATGCATAAATGTATACCTAAACTCTCGTTCCATTCATATTGTGTTCGCCTGCAGCCGCATGCAACGCATTCTGAGTAAGGAAGTAAGGAAGTAAGGAAGTAAGTAAGTAAGTAAGTATTAGTAATGATCATGTCAACCTCTAAGATGACCTCAAAAATGTGTAACGTAATTTTTACTTGAAACCTTTTGACAAATACATGTATGCATGCATGTATGCATGCATTTGTGACAGTTTGTTCATTTTTCTTCCTTTCTTTTTATATATATATATATATACATGGCTTAGTTGCTGTTGGTGCCTTTGATGGTGACCTATTGTCCGGATCACCACTCGCTGTTTTCGAAAGATTTCATTGATAATGATAATAAATTTTTGCTTGTGCCAAAAAAAAAACAAAAAACAATCACAACAACAAAAACAACAATCGTCAAATAAAAAGTAATTAAAATCTTTCCGATAGTGACCGTTAATTTTTGGTATTGTTGTAAACCTTAATTGAACATTGATGGCAGCTGAATTTATTTATTTTTTTTTTTTCTCCGCTTCTCGAAATACAAGCTGTTCAATATTTTTTCCCCATTGTGTAGGTGATTTTATTCGTCGATCTATTGTTTATCATTAATTTTTTGTTCTTTTTGTTCATGTTATCCTTTTTGTTTGGTCAGTTTTTAATAATAAAAAAAAACTAAAAAATGTACGAAAAATGTCCATATTTTCTAAATCGGGTTTTTTTTTTTTTTCTTTCCAGAATGATATATGAAATGTCTTAGGTCACATGAAACTACTGAAATGGAACTGTTTGCCTATTGAGAAGTTTAGTCGCTTTTTTCTCGAAACTATACTTTTCGAACTGTTCTGTATCATTAACGTAGGTCAAGTTTCAATTAATTGATTTCGAATTTCTATGTAGACATAGATTTATAGTGAAATTTTCTAAGGCGATGCGTAGTTTTTTTTTTTGTTTCGTTCTCTTTATTAACATTAGTGATTGATAAGTAATTTTTTTGTACCCTACATGGGATTGTTGGGTATATTACACCCCGCAATATTTGAGGTAGGTTCACCTTTCGATTCGCCATCATTTTTTGCGACAATGTAATCTTGTCTTTCCGCCTGCCTGCAATTTTTGGGATATTTTGATGACCATGCCTGCCATGCCTGCCAATCGTTTCTACAAAAAAGGCTTAATTTTCAAACTCGTTCATAATAATAATTTAAAATAAAAAATAACTTTATCGAAATTCGACTACGAAGTTGCATTTGTTCGATATCAACCCTTATAAGGATTGCAATGGAAAATAAGCTATGACATGCGAAAAAGTTCTTATTTTTAACAATTAATGATGAAAATGAATCCTTCATATATTTATCATAGGGCAACTTGGATCTCTTGCATCTTTTTTCTAGATCACATCATATATATATGGGGGCTCTGATGAAAGCGAACTTTTCTGTGGCGACAAAGTCCCATTTGTGGTTTACTATAAAATCTCTGATAAGTAAATTAAGTTTGCTTGGTCTTTGACTATTCTCCGGCAAGGCGGCTTTCATGAGCGTAATACATTTAAATAAAAATTTTTAGAATATTGTATAAGAAAGTGGGGTAGGGTATGTAGGTTGCCCGACTATAGCATACTTACTTGTCAAAATTGTTCTTATTTTCGTGCTCGGAAAGTAGCCTTACTTTTTAAGAGCTGGATTAAGGTTGTTGTACGACTCGTGGGCGAAAAATGGTTAATGGCTTTTAAAAGCAACGCAACGGAGCGGTATCTTTATGAAAATTTTGTCCAAAAAGTTTCGGGAATCGGGTAAATAGCCTATTCAGTTAGCCACCCATATATGATCTCTTTACAAGCTGCTTGTTATATAATCCAAGCAGCGACGGTTCAAGAGCGCCTTGACTTCTTCCTTCTAACAACAAGAAAAAGAAAGACTATGTCTGTCCATTTGTGTATCTGTTCGCTTCTACTCTTATTTTTTTTACCCCTTGATGGCCTGACCATGGTATGAACTTTTTTCAATCCTTAGTCCATCCTTCAGACCCTCTCTTGCCAAATTAAGATAATAAGCTAAAATCTGGCAGACATATTCTAACTGCGGCTTCAAAACCCAGTTCTGAAACATGTAGTGATTAGTCAAGGCACACGCTACAATCGACAGAAGCTTGAAAATCATCAAGAAGTAAGCCCAAATAATCAGGTCTAACCACTCCTTTCGCATTTACTTTGCGCCTTTGGCAAACGCAACGACCCTAAATGGCAAGCAAACCGTATAAACCGCAAGTTATAATTCTTACGTACTTTTGTTTCCATTCTTCCGAATACTTAGCCTTTCGTAAGTATTTCTTATGTTCGTGTGTCTATCCATTCGTATATTTTCATACCGATGTATTGTTTTACTTTTTACAAGGGCGTTAGAGTTTTCAATAAACCCAAAAGCCTGATGATGAAACGGATGGGAACTTTTACAGTCAACTGGTCGATCATTCGCTTTCCATTATATGGTGTCCGGTAAATTTCTGCAAAAATTTGCTTCAGAGATTTGCAAAAATTGCACTAGAAGGCTGAAGCTTTAGTGAAAGACGTGTGCGTGTGCTTGTCTCTTCCTCTGTCTGTGCGTGCATGTGCATGTAAGTCCAGTTGCACTTGTTCTTATATCTTAGATTTTTCTGAGCTTTTCAGACTTTAGGGGACTATACATTTTTATATAATAAGTTCTAAACCTAGCACCTAATCGCCAATGGATTTCTTTAAATCACTCGGTGTGCATTTTTTCGATAAAATTTACAAAAAAAAAAAAGGAAAAACTTTCTTCATTATCGTAGTTGCAACATACTACATGCGTCACACCTTTTATGCGTCACGTTCTTGTATTCCGCCTCTTGAGAATATTTAATAAAATCCTTAGATATGAGAATTTAAGTACTTGGAGAATACAACATGTTTTTTACACTCTATAAAAATTAAACTAAAATTAACCCAAAAAAAAGAATAATAATATGTAAACGCATGTCACATAAATAATAATGCTACCGCGCATGCTCCCCGGCCTTTGCACTATAACACCTTGCAATACATAGCCTCGCATTTAGAGAAAGCAAGATTTCTTTTTTTTTTTTTTTTTTTTTGTAATTTTAAGATTCAAGTATGGGTCCTTTCTTTTATTTCTTCATACATTCATATGTCGTTACGTGACATTTCTTTAGCTGCCCGGGGCAGCTGCTATGTCATTTACATTTGTTTCTCGTTTAAAAATTAGTGAACTGCCACATATATATACATATATATATATATATATATATAAATAACTGTCTAACCATAAGGTTACTGCCCCCCATAATTATGCTTGTACGGCATGAAAGAACAGACATATGTTTTAAAGGATGTCATCTCAAGTTATGAAGGTCTTCAACAAGTCGCGACACTATTTAAGAACTTTACACATAAACAATGATTTACTTATCGTTGTTGCTACTGGCTTTGTGCTACTACTTCAACTTCAACTGTGGCGCTCCCACGCTACTGATTGTTATTATATCCAAATTAATGAAAAGTGAAAGGTTAATGTAATTACCTCAGAGATTTATTAATTTATTTACCTTCGCTGATTTCTGGAGCATTTATTATATTATTTTGCATTCATTAATTTTGGTTACAGAAAACTAAAGTTAAATAGCGCAGTGTACCACAGCCTTCCATTAAAAATCATACATCACGCTACATATTCATATAATGACTATTCAAAATGAGACATTTTATGGGAAGTGGTCGAAAAATTCGTCCGATCCGAACCGAAACCAGAGATTGTCCTTGGGTCAAAACACGTCAGCGTACCAAACTTCATTAAAATATCCCAAATATTAAATATGTTGACCTATCGGTTGAGTACAAGTTTACATGGAAACACATCAGAAGGACAAACGGACAGACAGATTATGATTCGGAATCAATCGGTATAATAAAAGGCGACCAGGCCCTTCTGCGTGTTACATACGTCCGCGCTAACTTAATATATCATATACTGCAAGTGGTGTACCCTCTTGGCTATGGATCAATTTTCATCATAGCATATAAAAACTTGGACATTTTCGCCCTGTAGACGATCAATTTTCGTGAAAATCCTTATATAGAGTGTGAGCAAAAAAATAGGCCGGGATGAGCCGAATTCGATTCAGTTTATTTTTTTTATTTTAAACTCTCATTTTCATAATGAAGCATTGAATATTAGATCTCTTTGTCAAATGAACTGCTATTTTCGTTATATGAGAGGTGATTCAAAAAATTGCCACATTCGGTCCAAATATTTCATACCAATTTAGAATATCGAAATACTATTTCTTAGTCATTTTTATCGAGAAATTTTGCAAATTTCAAGTTCAAAATACGGCGTTCTATGGTGAGTGGTGAAAAATGTGGACCGATCCAAACCGTTGCCATTGCCATTAGTCCTTGAGTGAAAGTATGTTAGTATGCAATATTTCGTCAAAATATCTCAGAAATTGCGGCCTATAGGCTAAAGCAGCGTCTCATGATGAATGACGTATTAAATAAGAGAGTGTAGTCAAGTCAATAGGGCGATCTCTAAAACTCAAGAAGAACTGCCAAATTTAGATGTTCTGGTCATGAAAGTATAAAACGATGTTCGTTGGACAGAACATCTTTTTGAAGTATCGAAAGATGCAGTCATAAATTTTTTGAAAGTGGTGTAAAAAATACTGCATAGTAGTCGACATCCGTACCACTTATGCCTTCTATATCCTCCCAACATTACTTGCCTCTGCCATAACCTGCTTCTTTGGGCAGCTAAACTAAATTTTGTTTGGAGACGTTCGACAGCAACAGTGAAAGGCTCGGGTGCTCATGGGCGACGAAAGCACACCATGTGAGCTGAGTAGTGTTCATGTAAAGGTACATCCACGTCATGCTTTCTTCGGATGTGGAACGGATTTGTCCACAAATTAAGCCCTTTAACAGGATTATAAGAATTCTTCACATTCCTACCCACTCGTCCTGGAATTACCTATACATCGTACGACGACGTGCCACGACTCGTCATTCTTTAATTACACACTGCTAGCCTTTAGAACAATTTATCAATCGGGTTCTCTTCCTGCCGTGGCTTATGTTTCCATGTTTCAATCAAACGTACACAAACACTATGCTCCTCTATCTACAACCCTTAGAGATAACGATCGCGTCTGCGCATATAGCTTAAGTGGGTGTACAAACAAAAACAGAAACAAAACCAAAAAACAAAAGACGGATAGAGCAGACAAGTCTAGACCGATTTGGAAAGTGATTCCGGTGATGCAATGTCGGCTATAAATATATATGTTAAACAAATCAATTAAAGTCATTGAAAAATATTTAAGAAAGTTATATTCCGCGGTGGCCGAATCTCGCATACCTACCACTATGCTTTTCGCATTCTACTCTCCAAGTTCTTTTATTTGATACCCATGTCGTTGGTATTATTAAGAAAAAATTATTCACGGTGTCTTACATAGTCATTTTGAAATCAACCCATTTTTAGGCGGATAATATGTCTTCATTTGAGGAGTGTACAAAATAGTTTTAAACATTCTCTCATGTTTGCCTTATGGAAAAATAAAATTAAAAAAAGTGAAAAAAAATAAAATGTAATTACTTGTAACTTTGTATGGGCATGGCCGATTAGTATCATTTTTGGACCTAAAGAGTAGAGTATTTTGTAAGGTATATGTGGAAATTATTAGCTTTCCCACATTTATGATTTCTAAATAACGAGCAAAAAAGCACAAATTTTTGTTAAGAAAAACGGAGTTTACGCTCCACTGTGTGCTTCTGTTTCGACCAGTATGGCCCGTTGACAACATCAACCTGAGGGCAGAAACTTGTAATGTTGCTACCAAACTTGAAGTCGATATGTTCATTTTTGCCTTTGGGGGAGTGCCAATAACACACACTACACAGACGCACAGACGGACAGACTTGGCTAAATGCACTCAGAATTTTACACTGATCAAGAATGGGTCTGTAAAACTTCCTTTTTGGTATTACAAACCCCCATCCTACAGTAGTGGATATAATGAAAGTTTTAACAAAGAATTAATAAATGATCGGTCACGACGTTCCCTAAGAATATATCTTTCAAAAGGATGTTGACAAAAAAAAATAAAAAAAAATAAAAATGAAAATAACAATTTCCCCCATCATCCTGTTCGGCTATATAATATATTCCAAAAATATTTCACATAAAGGTCAACGAAAGCACGCAAGAGCACAAAGTCTGCACCTTTAACATTTAAACGCGCGCCACTCTCACTGCCGCCATAAGGATGTTTGTGTTTTTTTTTTTTATTTATGAATATAAAAAGAATAACACTTCTCTTAGACACTTCTCTTCTAGCGATACTATACTATACCCGATGCGTACTTATGCATGTCAAGGGTCGTTGTGGTATGAGATTTCCTTCTTAACAAAGATTTTTGTGTGTTTTTCCTTTGCATTTCTTTTTCTTTGTATGTTTTCTTTTTTTTTTTTCACACTATTGATCGTTTCCTTTTGTTCGAGAATTCGAAGATCGTTTGTATTTTAACTTGAGAGTTTTTCCTTTTTTTTTTTTGTTAACATTCTTCCTATGTGCATTTATTCCCTTTGTGTGCTTACGTTCCATAATGTTGTGTAATATTTTGTAGCGTGTGTTACGCACGCGTGTATGTTTTGTTGTGATTTGTTTGATTGTTTTGATACCTTCGGGACGAAGAGTTTATTAAATATACACACATCGATATTTATCCATATGCCTTAGAATGGAAAGCGCCGTTAAGAGGGACGAACTATTTCCGAGTTTTTCATTTTTCAAATTTTCAATTATTTATTAATAATCTCAAATAATTGATTGAATATAAATTTTCTAAATGATTTTCTTCTTCTTCTTCTTTTTTTGTTTTTATTTTTTATTATGATTACGCATAATTTTATTATTAAGGAATTAAATTAATTTCTTTCCTTTTCAATATTCCGCCTCTTCTTCTTCTTCTTCTCTAAGTTAGCAAATCAACAACAACAGATGACTTGCCGGTCGAGTTCTGTTCCGTTGTCCTTTTTGCAATATTACGGCATATGAATGCTTGACTTGTGAAATCGATTAACTTCGTAAAAGTAAAAAAAAAATTTTTATTTTCATTTCTCTTTCAAACCGTTTGCTTAACAATTATTTTTAACTGTTAATTGCTCTAAAACCATTACATACCTTACACCTCTTCACCATAGTACAGTTGTTCGCTTGTTTTGCTAATAAGCAACTCCAGAAAGTACATATTATTTTCGCCCAGAGCCGTAATTGTCATGAAAGCCCGGATATTGGAAAGTTCGATTTTCGTGACACACGCCTACATAAGTTGGGGTCCACAAAAAAAAAAAGAAAAGACCGTTAATTTTTTACTAGAAAGACCGTTAATTTTTTCCCAAGAATTTGCTACTCATGGGATGTCTTATACGGAGAGAGATCAAGAAATAGGCCTATGTGTTAATGGCTATCATCAAGAAATTTTCATCACGAAATATTTAACAATTAGCCTTTTTTGGCATGTAAGGATTGACGTTTCATGGGAATCCTTATATGCGGTAAAACCCAAAAAATTCATCTATATAATCCAAATTCGGTAAGGTAGATTCCTTTGTCAGTTTACTGTTATAAGCTAATTTTCATCAGTCCAGCTTCCATTTCCGTAGGAATGATTTTATGAGAACCGATTCAAAAACTTACCCCAACCGGTGCAAAGTTTCCACACAAAATTGCCTTGACTTTCTCAAGCATCTTAAGCATCTTAACATCAAAATTCCCGGAACGGAAATGAGCAAACCACTCCTGGGTCCTTCTGGCGACCTTCGCTTATATACGATTGAGTGATGTATGTAAGGGATTGCGATGATGATGATGATGATGATGATGATGGAATCAAGAGATCGATATGGAGTTAGCTTTTAATCCCCTTCGAAATTTATGATTCCAAGTTTATTAAGCTTGTGCGGATATGTTCAAAATCGGAAAGGGACTATCTTTCATTATAAGCCGATCGATTCTTAATCTGTACATGTCTTAACATGCGTTGAATGTAAGCAGTGTGGTAAGCGCAGTACTCAGTAGGTATGGTTTGTGATCTGTGGAATCTAGAGCTAAGGAAGGGATATTGAAAATGTTATTATCACCATCACAAGAGTCATTGTAGAGGATGCCCGGCACATGTTTACCGGCGTATGTTTACTTATATATTTAATTTAGGTTAACCGATAACTTTTTATCAAGAATATATTTATATATATGCATAGGATGTATGTAGATTACTATGACAAATGTGCTTAGAAAGCATTAGTAGCAGCTTGCTTTGTTTTGCTATTCTATCCGAAAAGAGCATGAAAGGAGGAGAGAAGACATATGTAACGGATACATAGGAAGAGATATGATATGTTTACAAAATGAATGTCATTTCCCTGAATATGGATAAGCTTGTGTGTACGTGTGCATTTAGGACTGGCCGTATGCTTAATTGTGCACTTTTACTTTCATTTATTGCAGATTCCTTCGAGCCGCATCGACAACAACAACAACAACCATATGACTCGATAAGTAACTAGGAATTGAGTGACAGCCTAACAACAGAGTGGCCGGTTGTCTGCTTCTCTGCAAAATCCGATGACATTGATTCTTTGTTCCATATAGTGAAGCGTGACATTTTCATTTTGTTGGATTTTTATTTTCCATTCATTTTCCCCCACAAAAAAAAAAAAAAAAAAAAAAATGACAAAAAATAAAAACTTTGTTCTTTGATTGTTTCCCTTTGGTGAGATTATTATCTTTTTTCTTTTTTTTCTTGCCTTGCTTGTCTCTTTTATATCGCTTTTATTGAATATTTCAGGTCTTAAAGGTTGTATGCCCTTTATCTTGTTTTGATCTTCTTTTTATTTGTTTATGATCTGTTTATTATTTATCGATGGATGGAGTCATCTCATATACTGACACTCATATAGACGCAAATATCTCAAATATGTCTCTCAGCTCATCATAATATTGAATTTTCCTTTTGATTCTATGGCAATGATTTAATTGACCATGAAAGTGCGTTACATACGTGAACGAATAGGGAGGAACTATCAATGTCGAGATACTTTTATTATGCATCGATAATGTTTTAATCCTGACAAGCATGAAATAATCTTAAAAGAATCTGTTGAACGTAATCTTAGCTCCGAGACAAATGTTAATAGCTCTCACAGAGACAGCCTAATGCAGAGATGTTTGTTCGCTTCACCCAAGGACGAGGAGTATATTCATTTTATCAAAACGTTTCCAACGCCCAGAAAGAAGCATCATAGATCCCGCAAAGTATATATATATATATATTCGTGATCAGCTCCAAATTTATCGATTTAATCATGTCCGTCTATGCAATGTTTGATGTAAACATTTTCCTGGCCGTAAAAGTGAAGCTATCTACTGCAAATTTGGAAGAAACAACAAATTCTTGCACGCAGGCCGGCGCTAAGAATGGACCAAATTGATTGAAGGACACGCCGACAGTACTACGTAAGCTGAGAACATCTCTGCCTTTCAAGAAATATAAAAAATTGGTGGTAAACGTTGTCCGGCTAGCGAATATCGCAAAAGTCATAACCAATGTCTCCTGGCAAGCACGAGAATCTCATCATTGCGAGAGTCCACCTGAGCCTGGAAGTTAGAATAAGAAAATGGTTATGAGCTGTTTCCTTCCACTGAACTACGCGGAAGCAAAATTTCCTAAAGGACATTTCTTGACTATTAGGGTGGAAATCCTCTGAGGAGGACATTTCTTGACTACTAGTGTGGAAATCCTCTCCACACACCAATCTTGTTTTTTATGTGACTCAGTTAAATTTAAAATTGAATTCTATTCCTATATTCGTCAAAATTTCAGCTTCAGTTGACGAACATATAATTATCGAATAATTAAAAAATGAAAATTAATTTTTTCAGTTGTACAAGTTTAGGTTGATACAATCGACCTTGAAAGATATCTAACGTTGAAACGTGCCACTTCGCAGAGCTCTTTGTGATAGTGATCTGACGTTTCGACAGTTTTTCGCCAGAAGTTCGATTCAAATCGTTCCCCAATCGCCCTATTCACTTGATTTAGCACTATTTCGCTTGTAGCTACTTCCGAAGCTAAAGAGTCCGCCTTGGGGAAATCATTTAAACTCGGTTGCAGGAATAAAAACCGAATCGGAGAAGATTTTTAAATCCATTCGGGAAATCGACGTTAGTGCTACACTTTCCAA
>NW_023998455.1:3260843-3303548 GCF_014805625.2 Glossina fuscipes
TTCGATTCAAATCGTTCCCCAATCGCCCTATTCACTTGATTTAGCACCATTTCGCTTGTAGCTACTTCCGAAGCTAAAAAATTCGCTTTGGGGAAATCATTTAAACTCGGTTGCAGGAATTAAAACCGAATCGGAGAAGATTTTTAAATCCATTCGGGAAATCGACGTTAGTGCTACACTTTCCAAGGCTAAAAAAAAAAAAAAAAATTTGGGAAAAATACAAATTTAAAAAAGAAGAAGAAAATAGAGATGAATAATAAGCTATAGATATTGCTACTGTGTTTTATATACTGCCGGCTCTGTCGGTCTTTTCCAAGAATTTGTGGCACTTTCTCTACAATTTTCTACCTTGTCTGCTTTTTAATAAGAAGAAAGCATACGGCAAAGTTTAGAATGATTCCCAATAAGATTGTCGCGCATCCAGGAACGACGTAGCTTTACAACTGAACTGGATCGATGAAAATCAACGATGACCAATACTCCCCCCGAGCTAATTATCTCACGGTACTTTGATTAAGTTATTAACTTATTTATATTGACTTGAGAAATTCAATAACAAAACAATCCAATATTCTTGCGGTAGAATAAGTAGCTTTCCCTCTTTCCTGTTTCCAAAAAAAAAAAAAAAAACAAAAAAAAATCCCCTAATTCGGTTTATATTTGAAATAAAAAAATTATTGCGCTTAAAAAAAATCATTTCGTGGGTTAATTGCTTAATTATAGGTTAACAATGATGTAATTGATCTTTTTTTCATTTCTTCTATTTTTTTTTTAATGTTGAGATCACTTGTTGAATTATTTGAAAAAAAAAAAAAAATTGTTCCCTTAATGTGAGGATAAAAAAGTCCATCCATATACGAGTATTATGTTAAGGGTGTATTTATCCCTCATTCAGATTACACAACCACGTTGCTAGCAAGCAAGATTGAGGTAAAAAAACATTATGTATATAAAAAAAAAAAAAAAAAAAAAATTCAACGGAAATAAATAATTTTATTAAAGTAGAGGAATATGTAGACTTTTGTATTTTTTATTTTTTTTTCAAATAAATTGGTGGTTAATTGTTTGTGTGTTTGTGTTGATGTGAAGAGGCGCTTAAATGATAAGTGGCTTAAAAAATCGAGGAGGCCAATTGTTAAAAGTTAACATATTGTTATTGTTGCTCTTTTTTATGTTGTGTGTTTTTCTTCTTCTTCTTCTTCTTCTTTTTTTTAATGATAATGATCTGTTTTTATTTTTTTTTTTTTTGATGCTGCACACATGCTGCCGTGAACAATGAATTAATGAAGTTGTTCAACACTTCCAGTAACAAACAGAAGTTGTGTAACGTATATCAGCCTATAACAACAACAACAACAATAAAAAAAATGACATAAAATAAATGAATATCTAATCGTAAGATAAAGTGTTAAACCGCTAAGAAGAAGGGATCGTTTTTGGCTTCTTTTCTTTTTTCTTTTTTCCTTCTCCTTTTCATTTTCTATCAAACACAAGCCTTTACATGGAATTGGTGGATTTTAAAGTATTAATGAAGGGGTTTGCTTTCCCTTTTTCTGTCTGCTTAGTGTCATTAATAAATGTTTAAAATTTCAACACTATGCAGGCAAAGGATGAAATATTATATATGAGATAGGAAGGTATGCATGCGTCTTACTTGAAATTGTTTTATTTATAAATTCATTTATTAGTTAGTTTTGATTTTACACGCATGACAAAGATAACGAATACAAGATCAAGATGAAGGTGAACAAATAGCGGAGACTAAATATCATTTGTATTATATAATCTCGTATTTGTGAGATCTAACAAGTGTTTGAAATGTGACGGTATAAAATATTAATACGCAATCCTTTACATAAGCAGATGGAAATAGATCGAAATCAAGGCAATCATCCCAAGCATGGACACGTTTTTATCCTTTTACACTTTTGATTATGAAACGGCAGAGGTCAATGTCAACTTTAAAAGTAAAACACGCTAATAAATGATTTGATCAAAAATTAACAAGAATTTTCTCAAAAATTATATTTCATAATAAGCTTTCATTCGTTACTCGTAATGCTTAATGGCCACAGATTAGGTCCGTACGCCTATTATGACATGCGAAAACTCGTTTTTTTTAACTTTCTTTTCTTTAAACTTTAGATTTTCGTCGTAGACCTTGGTTGTTGGAAATTGTACTTGAGTCTTATATATATTGTGTATAAAAAAAATATGAACAAATAAGTAAATAAATATTTATTCTAGTCTACTGGCTCGGAAACTGATTAAAATTTCGATATTCGAAGATTCTTCTATCTTTTTCTTTAATCGTCAATTCCAGTCTGTTCAAGTCGACTGTTGATCAAAAATGAATTAAAGCTTCTAAAATACTATTCATTTAGTCTCTTGATCAAGAATTAACGAGAATTTGCATATTCTCAAAGCCTATTTATTTAATTTTTTTAGATAACCGAATCTTGATCACGAAAACGTAACTCAGAAACTGTTTATTTAGCCTGCATTACTGATTAGAGTCTCTCAGAGATCTTGGATCGATTTCACCCATTTTCATTAGCAAGCTGTATGCAAGAATTTCTAATATTTTTGCTAAATTTAAAGTCGATAGCGTCATTTTTGTGGCCAGGCCAAGCGGACAGATGGACATGAACATGGTTTAAACGATTGAAAATTTGAAATTGATCAAGAATGTATATATGCTTTGTGGGGCCTCTGAAACTTCCTTCTTCCCCTGCTTCTTCTGTTGCAAACGTTTTGACAAAAATCCCAAATCCTTTGATAGCAGGTATAAATACATGCACAGTGTATGTATGTATATAAAAAATTGTAGTGATACTAATAGCACGAAGCCTTAGACACAATTCAATTATCCTCATATCGAAAAGTTTTTTGATCTTCGCTTCTCTTCGTGCGTGTTGTTCAATGAATGTTTTTCTTATGCAGACAAACCGTCAGATTTAAGCAATCAATAGTGATTGCGTTCACTCTCTGCGACTGAAGACAATTGATAAAAAAGGTGAAGCACGATCTATGGCAAGTAATATTAGAAGGCTTTAAAATAACTAAGTTTTGAAAAAGACGCTACGAAGTGGGATGCACTTAATGAAAATATCTTTGTAAATAGTTGAGCTCAGCATTTTCTTTAATATTTCGACATTTTGTTCTTTATTATTAGGTTACAAGAGTTTATATGCTTTGTTATTCTATATATAGTTATTTTGTTGCTTTTTTTTTTTTTTTAACACTTTTTCTCAATAACACTATACACATACACGTACTTACAACTTTAGTTTTTAGTTTACTTTCAAGTTCATTGCCAGCCGGCAATACGGTAATGAAAACATTTAGTTAGATGTGTGTGTGCGAGTGTGTGTGCGTGTGTGTGTGTGCATATACTATGCATGCACGTACGAATGTGTGTATGTATACGTATATATATATGATATATAGATGAAATCCTTTATATAAGGGTTAGCTTTCTTTCTTTTAAATCTTGTGGTAAAACACAACAATTTTCAAAATATTTTAGTTTTATTTTTATACATTTCTCTATGCATATGTGTGTATGTGTATGTCTGTGTCATTGGAAGTGTGCTTATTAAGGAATGAAGAAGTAAGAAGAAGTGAATGCCTTTAACACATAAATTTTTATATGCACATACATACATATGTGTAAGTGTCGATATCTTTACGGGGCAACGAAAACTTTATATATATATATATATATGTATGTATGTAAGTATAAATGCTTGTTACAAATTGTAATTGGTCTTTTATATACATAAGAGAATATTTATTACGATATATATTCTTTTTTTTTTTTTTTTGTTTTTTTCGTTCTTATTTTTATTTATTTTCAATTATATTAAACAAAACATGGCATGCATTCTATTAAAAGTAAAAGTGTAGCGCACGCGTGCTTGTAACGAAACCCATTTCCCTTTGCACAGGAAGATAGTGTGTGTTTGTGTGAAAATATATTTTATAATAAATTAAATGCAATTATTTGAGAAGCTTAAGCTTTTAATTTTTATTTATTTATCTTTTTTCATTCTGGACGGATGGACGCATTTAAAGAGACGAGACTTGCTTTGTCATTTTCTCAAAACTAACTTTAAGTTAAGATATTGAGATGATTGTTGGACGACGTTTAGCTCGATCAAATAAAAAAGGTACGTCATATACATAGGCTATGCCAGAGGTCGGCATAGTTTTCTTGGTCGTGGGTCAAAATCAACCAAAATAAATGTGAGTATTAAAGTGACCTTTGGGTCGGGGATATTAAAACAATCTTTTAGTAAATGATAATCATATTGAACTTGTGACGTCAATTTAGTCCAGACTGGTTTATCGTTAGTAGTTGTAAGGCGAATAAAAGCATTTGAATTTTCGGTTTTTATATTTTATAATTTATTTTTATACTTATCACCGAAGGATGAGAGTGGTACTATATATTCATTTGATCAAGACGTTTGCAACTCCGAGAACGAAACATCAAAAATCCCACCAAATATATATATATCCTCGACCAGCATCAAATTCTTAGTCGATTTAAGCATGTCCGTCTGTCCGTGTGTATGGCTGTCTTTATGTTGTAAACGTTTTCCTGGCTGCAAAAACGAAGCGATCAAGCGTCAAATTTGGCAAAAACATTGAAAGTTCTTGCACGCAGTTTGGCATTGAAAACAAGTCAAACTGGTTGAGGGAAACGGCTACAGCACCATCTGAACTGGGATCATCTCTATGCTTCAAGAGAAATACAAAAATTGGTTATTTAAGCATTACTGATAAGTTACAGCAGATATATGTACGAAAATGTTATGAAATGCATGCCCTATAGAGTATAGGGTATGCTGCAGCATCTGTGCAGAGAAATGGAAAAAATTGACCACGCCTAGCCAATATTAAATTTTAATTTCCTTTCAATTCAACCATTCTAAGGCTGAGAAACAAGCCACAAAAACGCCATAAAGTCTACAAATTCTTGGGCAGTTTCAAATTTGGAATGTACCTGTCCGTCTGTAAGTTCGTCTCTTTGTCTGTCGGCGCAACTGTGTAGTGTAGTATGTGCGGTAAACATTCTCCCGCCGGAGAAAACGAAGATACTTAAATTGAAATGAAGTGACTTACGCTTCTCCAAGGCTACGCCTACAACGCCCACACACTTGTGTAACAAAAACTTTTACTTTAAATATAGAAAATACCAGCTGTGTCCACTCCATATTGGAAAGCATGAAAATTTAGTTCTTTTACTTTTTTTTTGTCTCGTTTTATTTTCATTTTCTTATTTATTTATTTATTTATTTTTTTGTTTTTATGGCTTAGTTGCCAGGGCTAGGAATTATGAAATTGGCTTTCATTGTCATTTATTTTATTTCTTTTCATTTACTTATTTGTAAAAGAAATTTGTATATCTTTTAAAAGTCACGATTTGCGTTTCAATCGGTACTCGAAAGCGAATTGAGGCACGAAAATGTACGAAAATTTTCAAGGCATGACTAGTATGTGGTTCATTGTAAGATTTCGCAGCTGGTGACTCTGCAGATTGGAGTTTGGATAATTTCCCAAGATGCCATATTAACGGCCAATCTGGCAATTGCATGCTATCTACAGGGATACGATCGATTGTGGTGTCGTAGAAGTTTTGATGGAAGTCAGTTATTATCGGGAAGAATCGCTTCGTTACTTTTGGAAATTACCGCAATTGAAAATCATTTTGACACGACATCCGTTGAAAATTGATCCAGAAAGATTGCCAGCATTAGCTAAGCAAGCATATCAAAAAAATTGTACATGCGTTGTCATTACTCTGGACTTGACCTCTTAGCAAATATCAAACACATAAAATAGTAGCGAAGCAAGTTGTCCCTGTAAATAGGGAGGAGTGCGAAAGTTTTTTTTCATAATTTACATAAGGATGTCCTCTGCTTACGAGCTCCAGACGTCTTTTGTTATGTGAATCATTATCAAGAATAATTTGAAGGTTCTCCGCTTCTCGGCAATGGAATTCTAACCGGCATAGTTGGCGAAATAATTGTGAATGACATTAGCTATCCGGCATAATGTGCGAACATATACGAAGCACATCAATGGATAAAGTCCAATATGGGATCGATTAGTCGAGATAATGCATTTAAAACGAATATAGTCGCAATCGGATATTTAACCGCGAATAAGGCGGTGATAAGCAGTTTAGGAGTTCTTTTAGCGGAGGAAAAAATATTAACACCGAGCTTATGGAGAAAAAATCGAAATTATGCTTTAAGATCGGGTGAGGGAGAAAGAGAGTGAGAGTGAGAGAGAGAGATGAATATTTCATGCAGAGAGAGAGAGAGAGAGAGAGAGAGAGAGAGAGAGAGAGAGAGAGACGCATTGAAATTTATTAGAAAATGCTTTATAAAATCAAAAATAAATGTGTATAAAAAATCACGGAAAATAAGTAAATATTCAGGGAAATCGTTCCGAGAAGTCGTGGTGATGACGATGCTTTCAATTCTTTTATATTCACCTTGATCCATTCATAAAACTTGTAAACGAGTGTGCAAGGGCGAGGTAAATCGGGGACGCATTGACCTGGATCATTAACAATGCAAGTAAGCTGATTGTTGCATAGAATTGGGGCCCCGGTTAAGAAAATCGTGCAATGATTCATTTCATCGTTATCATCGCTTACGTGAAAGCAGAAGGCATGCGAGTGCAAACCGGGTAATTGCTCAACACATTTACTTTTCTCAACAATCGTAACTTCGGTTTCAACAATCGGTTCATTTTCCACTTTTCTAATATGCACTACAATGCATTTAAGTTTGTCTTCGGGTTCTTGTTTTGGTAATTTTATGGTCGCCGCTTTCCCAGATTTCAATATCATATTTTCATCTACTTTGATTATGCCGATTTGAATTTGAAGTGGATCTGGTTTAGATACAATTAAAAAATTTTTCACCATCCTCCAAGTAAGTACGCTACCCACGGGCGGTGTTTTATCATATTTTTTTAAGCCGTATATAGCATAGCCTTCTCGAATTATTTCGTTATTCGAATTTCGTATAATAATGCTTGAGTTAGATAAGTCTGGGGCAAAATGGGTTAAAATTATATTCTTATCCAATATAGATCCCAGGCCAGAGATTGCAGGTGAATTGTTCACGTACCATCCATAGTAGGTCAAATATTGAGCATATTTCGAATATAAAATAGTTTTTTTAAGTTCATTCATTTCCGAGTTAATCCACTTCACGTGCTCATAAACTTTTGTGCAGGGACGAGGTAAAGAAGAATCGCAAGGCTTAACCTGATTGACGATACCAGTCAGTGTACCGTCACAAAAGAGAGCGGCACCATCTTTAAAATGCTCACATTGACCCGTGTCGCAGGTGTAAATATTCTTGTTCTTCTTATAATTTATACAAATCGCATTCTCATGCACATCGGGTAATGATTTTAAGCAATCATCTCTTGTCAAAATCGTTGCGGGCGTTTCTACTATTTCCCTTGTTCTAGCACCGCCTTCGCCAACAACCACGCAACCGCTATTGCCGTCGAATGGTTTCTTTGGCAGCGATACGATTGCCGAACTATTGTACATTAATTCTATTTCCGAATTTAATCTTATAAGACTGATGTGTACTTCCGATGGCCTGCCGACGATATCATTTTGATAATTTATTCCTTTCTGCCAATAAATAATATTTTCACTTGATATATTCGGGCTGTATTTGTTCACACCGTGCACTATCGATCCCATCTTGTTTTTCGTCGCCTTATGATGATTGTACGTTAAAATTACATTCGCTGATATTATAATGCCGTTCGCAATATTCAAACTTTTACCATTACTCGGCCATCTATACCAGACAATATGTTTAGCTAGTTCGGTGTCTTTTTCATATTCGATTGGATCTTCAGCACAAGCGTCTTGCGATAAAATCTTCGGTACAACGATCAATGAAATCAAGACGAAAAAACAAAGAAATTTTCTTAAATATTTCAACATAAATGGATATCAATATGAAACAATGAATCTAAAAAAAAAAAAAAACAAATAAGAGCCCTATAGTCGGGCCATGTCGCCATTAAATACCCTACACAACATTGTCTAACACAATTCTGATTTTTATTATAGAACTAAATAAAGACGTGCATATTTACGGGGAAGCGAGTCCAAAACGCAATCTAAGGTGTGGCTCAATGCTTACATAGAGCGAGACCCAAAAATAGGCGGACATGGTCAAAATTTTGTAGAGTTCATTTTTATAAGATATTACTATTATGAGTAAATTTTCATCATCAAATTTTAAAACTTAAACTTTTCTGCTCTAAAAAGAGCTTTCGTGAGAATTCTTATTAGGTTAAGATCTAAAAGATAGGCCAAGATGTTCCAAATTTGGTACAGTTCATCTTTTTATGTTAAGTTACTATTATGATATATGATTCATAATGAAGCATTGAAAACTCTTTTTGGTCGCATGAACCTCAGTTTTCGTTATATAAGAGGCGGTTCAAGAATTGCTCAGCCGGTTCAAGTTTTTCATACCAATTTGGAATGTCGAAATACTACTAATTAACCACTATTGTCTAGAAACGACTTTTCAGAATATAACATTCTATGGGGTGTAGCCTTCGTTTGTCTTTCGGTCAAAAACCGTCGCTGTACCCAACTTCATCAAAATATCGCAAAGCTTGAACATAAATTTACATGGACAGACAGCAGGCGGGGAGGTAGACAGACAGGCTTAGATCGATTTAGAAAATGATTCTGAGTCGATCGGTATAATAAAAGATGAATCTATCTTAAGCGCTGCTATGTATAGCCTGCGTTAAGCTTACTTCGAAAGGAAGAATATAACAGAATATTGTGTAGTCTTAGAAAGGGAATTAAGAGAATCTAAAAAAGTAAAACTTGCCAGTAGGGAGTACTGTGCAAACTTAGACTTTATGAAAACCATTTCCCCTTTGTCACTTTTTACCGCGAAGAAGCGAAGGCATCAACAGCCTGAAAAAAGGAGATCTTTTTTCCTTTTGGAATGAAAGCATTGTGTGGATGTTATCAAGGAATTATTTAAGTAGCCACTCTCGCGGGGCATAGTTATTTGAAAGGCCCCTACGTCATAAAAAAAAAGAAACATGCATGCCATCAGTTTAATATACCCATAGCTAAGAAATACGTGGCACCTTTTAGAAATATTGATTTTTTGGGCAGCGTCGTTTGGTTCCAATTGTTAATAATACAGAAACTTATTTCTCAAATCACCCATCACCCATTTTCGCCTGCACGTCTTGTAATCCTTTACGACACCCGCTTAGTGAGTGCGTAGCTTCAAAAGGAATTCCTTATAGTGTCACACAGTATATCTGTCTTATCCTCTTTGCAAGTATTTCCCTTAGTGCGGTATATAAAGTGAAAAAGGGTTGCAGTAGAATATTTGCGAAACCAATAAAAGATTGTGAGCTAATTTCTAAACTTGGCCTCGGGCACATCCTCGAAGAAGACATGACGGAATATTCGAATATATATCCTTCGGAGGTGGCGTCTTCTATGGAGAACTCTATCATGAGTAAGATTACCTTCGAAGTTTCTTCGAATAATCCCCCTTTCAACTGGACGACGTAACAGATTATACGGAAGAGTATGCATTCCTAGTGGAAAAGCTGATCGTGAATAAGATGAAGCCCGATTTTTTTGAGCTGCATATCGAAGACCTTCGAAGGGAAGAGAGCGGTTTAGCAAAGCAATCTTGAATAAACCTAATTCCGAATTTTCCGTGATTATATTGAATATCTGTGGTTTAAATAAGGTTGGCGCGACATAACTCCGCCTACCATTATTGAGTTAACAAGCCATAAGGAAGAATGTGAATTTTTAGTGGAAAAGTTGATCGTAAATAAGATTAAACCCGAGTTACCTTTTGAGGGGAAGAAAGCGGTGTAAGGAGCCAATAGAAGGACACTCTAATGAAAAACCCTATCGTGAATAACACGTGCGTTTTTTCAACAAGATTGTTGCGATACAGAAGAAAGCGAAGTAGACGGAACACTCGACTTATTTTTGGTTGCAAAGAAAATTGAATTGATTTCAAGTGCCGCTATATAGAGAAACCCAAGTATGTGTGGGTAAGGTTGGCAATTCCCTTAGATAAATGTCCTGGCAACGCAAATGCGTTAATGATTTGACAACTTTGATAATAACAGATGGAAATTTTTTGAAATTATCGATAAAAATTAAAAGAATAAAGAAAAAGAAAAAAAAAAAAGAAAAAGGGATGAAGTGGAAAAAATACATACTTAACCAAAACAAAAAGAATTTGTTTTTATTTATTTTTCTTTGCAATTTTATGTTATTTTGTAATTATTGGATATAAAGCCAAGGGAATAGAGGGTATATTGAATTTTTCATTCCATTTGTAACATCGCGGGATACTTCTCAGCGCTCTAACATGTATTCATAAATAGGTCGGCCGAAAAAACAATATTAAATTTCTTTCTTCCAACTTTTCTTTTTTTTTTTTTTGCTTTAGCCAGATCCTTCTGTCCATCCGATCAGTGTTTGGGGTTAGCAAAATTCTAGCAATTAATAAAAAGCTGCGAACACATGCAGACATGCATATGCTGGGTTGAGTTATATATAGGTCATCTGAAGATGAGCCGTCATGGTGCATCCGCCAGTAGACCAGTACGTGAAAGTCAAAATTTGAAAATTTCCATTCATTGTTGCTTCGCAGTTATTGATTTTTTCAAATAGTGCGGATCGCTCCATTGAATTTTACCTCATTTACAGATAAATTTGCTAAATGTGCCATAACATAGCACAGCGATCTCCTATCTTTTTTTCTCGTTGCCGGTCGTTACCATGTTACATGGATAGGTGACACTATATAATTCGGTCGATCTATGCTTTATTTTTAAGTGCCACTCGAAATTTTTGATACCTTAATGCATTACTTATCAATTGCAAGTAAAGTATCATTACTAAGAACAGTCTCTCTCAAATTCATTCTAATGAATAATTCGATCTCTTCGGTGGTTAAATGACATGTTGACGTTGTTCAAGAATTTGCATTCTTCCAATTATGTTACGCGCACACGACCAACATAAAACATAACACAACAGCCTTTCGCGTATCCGTGAGAAGATAACTTCTGGTGTTCATTTCTTGGGATTACGAATTGGTTGCCATTGAACTGAAAGCCTTTCTCAAACGTTTTGGCGATTTTTAACGTTTTTTAATAGCAATTAGGAGACCTGCTGTTAACTTAACAAAACTTTATGGAAAATAAGGAAAAGCATTATAGTGGGCCACGGCCCAACATTAACTACCCTACCCTCCGTTGCCCTAAGACAGTTATTCATACAACGACTTATCTAAATAAGGCCTTTTATGAGGAGTAGTTGAAAACGTGGTCTGATCCGAACCGTTTTCAATAGCTTCCGTACTCTTGCCCAAATCTGTCGGTGAATCAAATTCCATCAAAATATCCCCAAAAATTGCGAACAGACGATCATCCAAGCTTGGACATACATACTCTGATCCTATAAATGATGGAGGGTGTAAAAAAAGATATGCAAGCAGTTATGTGAAAAAATGTTGCAGCAAAAGAATATCTACGATTCGCTATAAAGTTTACATGTACCCTATAATTATGGCCTTTTGTGATGAATTTAGTGTGATTTGCTTAGTAAAAGTCACCTGCTTTTTCCGTTCGAAAGCAATGCAAGAAAAAGAGGAGAAAAGAGTTTAGAATTTTGCAATTGTTTCAGGGTTGATTTTATTGAAGACCAGGTGAAAAATTTCAGCAATTGAAATTACAATTAGAGAGAAACAAAAAAACAAAAAAAAAAAGGTTAGAAAAGAAAAAGTTATATAAAATAAAATCATAATAATATTTCATAAAATTCGCATGGAATTCATTGAAAAACAGCTGTAAGCATATTTAATGATTCAAACAACAACAACAACAACAACAAAGAATAAGAAGAGAATGACACGTGATATTGCATATGAGAATGCTTGCGGATATTTTGCATAGAGATTAAGCAGGGTCACTCCCACAATTCAGCCAAGTAATGCAAGATTATTTTGGTTTTCTTCTCTTTCTTTTTTTGCAAACTACACTAAGCACGTTCAAAAGAGGGGCGTTTAAAAAGTGGTTACCTTTTGGAAAGCACCAAAAATAGTTTTCAATATTTTTTTCCAATTTTTCTTCGTTTTTTTTTTTTTTTTTTTTTGTTTCTTCTTTTGTAAGAAATGTTAAACCATTTCCTGATATATAAATATATGTGTTTCGTTTTCTTTTTTGCGAATTTTCACAATAAATGAAAAAAAAAAAAAACAGTTGAAAAAAAGTGAAAAAAACGTGTGTATCGAAAACATTATGAACCTTGCCATTCACACCTGTTTCTAAAATTTCGATAAAAATACTCAAATTACTGAGGAACGTAAAAAAGAAAAGAATATTTTTTTTATTTATTTTTTTTCTTTTCGAAGGAAGACACTTTGAAATCCTTTAGAAAAACAGACCGCACAACAAAAGACTTGAAAAATCTATACAACGTAGAATTCTAAACATTGCAATAAGTCGGTTTTTTATACCACCAGTTGCTTCAGTTAACGTATAAAACACGATATTTTTACGTTAGTGTTTTTCATTTCTCATATTCCATCATAGAGGACAAAATGTCATCTTAACTATCTACGATATGATTGAAATAAATACCAAATTAAAATTGAACAAATTATGAGGGGTAACGTATTTTCGATGCCTATCCTACCTACAGATGAAATAAAGGCAAAGTGAACTAAAACGTGTATACTTATCGCATAGCTTGCTTCTTAAGTTCAAAGTTAAATTTGTTATCTCTTCGAAATTGTGATTTACTTTTTAAAAGATCTCTGTGCTTATCAAAATTCTTCACGATCTTTCACATATTGTACATTGCACATCTTTACATCTTCAGAGAGAAAAGCTGAAATCGAGGCATGTGGATATGAAAGTTCATTTCATGTCCGCAAATGTGATTTACATAGCGTAAGATCTCTGTGCTTAGAGGGAACGTACGCGATGTCTCCTAAGCCAATGTTTATGTAGATTGTGAAAGCCTGAAATGTATATATAATGAAAACGGGTATCTAAAATTACGTTTCACGTCCGAAAATTTGGCTTGCAATTTATAAGATCTTAGCAAGGCCCTCTACAATCGCTCGTACCTATTGCTGATTAAAAATCTTCACATAGATTGTAAAAGACTAAAATCCAGGCATGTGTCTATGAAACTTTATTCCATGTCCGGAATTTTGGTTTGCATTTTATAAGATCATAGCCCTACACAATCGCTTCTGCACATTGGAGATTAAAAATCTTCGCATAGACTATGAAAGACTAAAATCAAAGGATGGGTCTATGAAACTGCATTCCATGTGCGAAAGTTTGATTTACATATCGTAAGATCTCTGAGGTTAGCAAGAATATACACGATGTCTCCTAGTAACTGTACCTAAAAATGTTTACGTATGTTACGCGCATGTATACAAAAGCTTATTCTAAATTTTTTACGGCGAAATTTCTCCTTCCTCTTCCTAGAGTTGGGATTACATTTAATGAGATTTCTACACATGATAGGTAGAGGTGGTTGGGTAAGCTGCGTAAGCTTCAAATCAAATTGCATTCTCTTGAAGTTTAATCTAACGCGTGGGCGATTAGGATAGATCTTCTAGATCGTAGTACGTCTTGCCCACGTAATTAATGATAATAATAGGGTTTGATAAGAAAGCTGCAATGACAAGTTGTTCTCGGTTTAATTTTATTAAAGGTCTCTTTAGCTTATTCCGACGGAGCCGTAAAATTTCTTTTCTTTTAGTAAGTCTGTTTGCAAATACTCTCTGTTGATTCCTTAAATAACGTGCTATTTGAACAATCTTTTCAGATGAGAGTTATGGGTGCTTATAAATCCCTGCCTAGGGAGTTGCGACAATTCAGATGCTCTTAACTCATTTCCAAACGATCCCTCTTAACCTTCGCCACTAATAATGAAATTAGCTAGTGACTTGTAGTGGGATGGAGCTGTGATTGTGGTATGTGTTATTTCCTCTCATATTAGTCTAGTTACCTTCTTGGTTTCTGTTTCTCTTTTATCTTTTTTTTTATTTGTTTTTGTTCTCCTTACCTTCAACTTTCCTTTCTTCTCCTTTAAATTGTTTAAGAATGTTTTGTATTATTTTACTTTATTATTGCACCTATGGTAGGCATTGTAATCTATTATAATAGGCCTTAATGACTTCGTGGTTACATAAGCGCGCAATAAATAAATACAAATTAGTAGACAACCACAAGATATCTCTTAGACGTAGTAACGGAAAGTTTAAAATCAAAAACTGTCTAAAGATCGTCTTTGATACTATCGCTGTCTTCGTCGTAGAAACTGCTTCTGTATAAGAAATACTAGCAATGTTGGTTCTAATAACACGATTAAGGCAATAGTAACTTAAATAAAGAGAAGGAAAGAAATGGCGAAAGAGAAAACTTTTGAAAATGTATATTATATTTTCAAACAAGAAGAAAAACAAAATGTGCATCATATGTTCGGACATAATGAATAATTGTTGTGTACTGCATTTTTATAAAACACGGATAGTCGTCAACAATCACTCCGTGAAGACAACGTATAAATGCACGAATAAATAACGCGGTGATTTTTATACAGAGATGTATTTTCGAGCTAAAAGAGTTTCATTTGGCATTAAGCAGTGTAATGGAGCCTTATGACAGTTAAACTATAAAATTGCTTAAGATAACTTATAAGTAAGACAACCTTGGACTAATTAATTTAAAAGATATTCTGATTTTTAAACCTTACAATACTTGATGTATGAGGATATATACAAAACGTAGAACGACTTGACCTATCTTTTATTAGACTCATTCAGAAAGTGATTCCAAATCGATCAAAGCCTGCGTTCTCGCCTGTCCGTCTATCCATCAGATGTTCTCCTATTCAGCCTGTAGGTCATAACTTACACAAATATTTCGATGGAGCGCTATTGAAGACGATTTGAATCCGATCACTTTTTCGACCACTTCCCATATAACACATTATTCGATTAGTATATATTTGATGGTGGTGGACCGTGGCTTACTCTAATTGTTTCACTTGTTTTTAATTCTAACAAATTGGGCTGTGACAACACAGGAGTGTTATAGGTTAGCTTGTAAAGGTATTCCTAAAGGTTACATTCAATTCGACAATGCACATATTCTTTCAACAGATTAGATGCAAAAAAAAAAACGTTATGGTATCTTTTATATCCTTAAAAAAAAAAAAAAAAAAAAAAAAAGAAATAAAATAAAATCTTCTAAACGACCTCGACCTGTTTTTTAAAAACAATAATAAAATGAAAACAAGTTTTTGTTTTTTACACATTTTTTTTGTTCATCGTAGTACATACTCTTCTTTTCGTAAGGGTGGATTTCACAATGCTTCCTACCTGAAACCATGCGATAATTTTTTCATAAATAAAAAAAAAAATAAAAAAAAAAATATGAAAAAAAAATTTTTGATTTTCAGCCCCAAATGTCATTACCGTCATCATTGCTACCCTTCCTTTCTTCATGAACATTTGTATATATGTAGGTATGTATATATATATATATATATATATATATATATATAGATTTGTATATATTTTTTGTTCTCATTACAATTATTATGCTAAGGGTTGTAAAGCCTCTCTATATAACTTACATTTATATAAAAATTTTTATTGGCAATTGTTAACGTTTCCAGTTTTTTTGTATAAAAAAAAAAAAAAAATCATAACAAAAATTTTTTTTATACACATATGCAGATGTATATACATATGTGTTATATAATATAAAATAATATATAAAATGGGTTTAAAAAATGTATTTTGCAATTTTTGATTGGTTTATTCGTTGGTGTGCCCAGATATAATACTTAGCATATAGGGATAATAGATTACATTCGCACGAATAATTTTTAGCAATTAAGGGATAACTATATTCATATATAAAATAATTGATATTTTCATCTCTAGTGATCTACCTTTAATTTCCTATCCACTTTACCTAGTTTAATAATCTTTAACAACAACAACAATTTGAGAAAGAAAAGAGACAAAAGACAAGAGAAGTAATAATAAAATCATGTATTTCTCATCTGACTTGAACTCCCCCTAGCCTAGCCAATAATGGATTCAAGTCCAATTGACCAACTATACGTGATATTATTCTGCTAATATTCCACTTTGCTTTACCTAAAACACAGTGTTCTCAAAGGGGTGTCCCTTGTCAGGTTACATTGCGACTCTGCGGCTGTAATATCTTTTATCATCTCAACTTTACCCAAAGTCTACTAAATAAAAGGGGAATAATGAAAATCTCAGCAAGTTTATATATACAAGGTTTTATGCGGTAGTTGCCACTCTCTCGAGAACCTACGACTGAGGTTTGCGAGAAAATTCGACTTGACGCAGACAATTCGCAACGAATTCGTGTTAGTAGGAAAGCGCAACGTAAGGAGATGACTGAACCTCTTAGATAAGCGGTATTCGCAAAAGGCTTTTTTTTGGTTTCAGTTTCTGGAAAGAAATTGAAGAGCTTTCCATAAGAACATGTAACGATTGATTAAAAATAAAATCTTTTTTTTTTAAACTTTCATTATTACTATACCCATATATGGACTTACTACGCCTATCATACTTTGTTTTTTCTCAACCTTGACAAGAGATTACCAACAGCGCTTTTAAGCGGCTAAGTGAGAGGCAGATACCTGAAGGCATGTTACTTACTAGCAAAAGTTGCCCAAACCTAAGGTGCATGATTTGTTTTTAGCAACTTTCCGTCCGTTGACTTAACAGGTCTTTTCGTTTTGATCACCAAGTCAATTAGTTGACTAAGAATAATTTTACAAATACATATTGAGTTTTCGATAAAAATGGGAATACGTTTGCACCACCGGCGTAAAGGGACATTGGCAACAAGAACTCTTTATACCTGTCCCGATAACGTCCTCGCTCTTAAGACTCTGATTGCAACCCAATATTCAGGATCTATTTTAAAATTGGGTGAGAAAACGCCAGAATTCCTCAAAAAGTTTCCTAATGGTAAGGTGCCGGTGTTTTCGAAACACCAAATGGCTTATGCCTGGGGGAATTAAATGCTATCGCTTGTTTTGTAGCCTACGAACAATTGCGCGGTGGCAACTGCTGTTTTTTCCAACGTTAGGCCCCTTATGCCTTGTGTATTTGCTTTGCTAGGAATTATGCCTCAGTAGCGAGCTGGCACTGCCATATAAGATGTTGAGGAGATTTTAGCTTGATTGAAAAACGCTTAAACTGTACTTGTTTGGTGGGTGAACACATTACTTTGTCTGATATTATTGTGTTTTGCAGTTTGCTACGTGTAACGGGGTCCAGCACCCGAAAGCCTTTCGGAAATACATGTCGTTGGTTTATGACTTCGCTGAATCAGCCTCAGCTCAGAGCCGTACTTAAGAGTTTTAAAGTTTATGAGCACGCTTTAGTTTTCGAGTCACAACTGGCCATGATGGCGGTGATGACAAAGAGAAGAAAAAAAATTTGTTAAAATGTTTCGTTCATTTTTTTATCTCATTTAAAGCGTAAACGCATTTATTTATTTACATTTGAGGGCGTTATCTCAAAGTCTAAAAAAATTCTTAACTATTTGCATTACACAACATAATCGTTGTTGATGTTTACAAATTTTCATCAGCGATCCACTTTCTGGCTCCTGCAGAAACTTTTGCTTTCTGGAAAGCGGGAAAGACTCTTAAAATGGAATTAACATGAGATGTGTGTGTAACTTGCCAAGATAAGCAAACAAAAGAATAAGCTGCAATAATGATACTTAAAATCGCGATGTAATTGACATAAGTATCAGCATACGACCACGACAGGGTATTGATTGATTTAAGCTAAACTATTACTGCAGTAGAATAGTCATAGTGCAAGTGCCCAGCAGTAACTTTGTAAATTTAATTTTGAAGGCGTATAAGGACTCCTTTGAATAGGCCAAGAAAATAAATACAAAAAATCCCGAAAAGTATGCAAATATATGCATTTTAAATTAATGGTGATATTTAGTTGAAAACTTGCTCGATTTATATCGAGATTCGTCAATAACCGTTCGACAAGGGTTCTAAACGACTGATTTACCGCAACCGGATTCGATTTAAATGTAAATGTAGCACAAGGTTCTCTTCTTTCTCCTGTGCTTTTCCTGGTATACGTCAACGGCCTTCTAGGCATGAAGAAAAAACTACTTAGACAAGTCATAGAGAACAGCACCCTTCGCTAGTTTTTCTCCCATTAAATCGGGATTTCATACAAATAACAGGATGGGACCAAGTTAACAGCGTAAATTTAAGTCCCACCAAAACACTATGCTCTCTTTTGGACACATACACATTGGCAGGGATGAACAACTTCGCCCCTTTTGTGGTGTCAATGTCAAGAAGAACCGCCAATCCTTGATTTCTCGGATGCTCGTTGGATAAAAAGCATATTCGACAGCCTTAAGCATCGCCGAAAGCAGAGAAACAAAAGATGTTTGAAAACAAAGATTAATTTATAATTGTAATAATGTATGTATAATTATATAATCATACTAAGGTCTGGCGCTTTACGACAAAGGGACTTTTCTTAGCGCTCTGCCTTTACAGGAAAATCAAGGTACAATCTTTGGGTTATTGTTATGAAAATGAATTGATAATTGTATGAAAGGAAGTAGTGTAGGGGGGTTTAAAGGTTGGCCTGACTTGGCCTTGGCCTTGACTTTCGTTATGACCTGCTGTAAAAATTTGTCCCTCATCCACACGAACTTCATGATATTTATTTAGATAATAAAAAGTAAGCGTTGATTATAAAATCGATCGCTTATGCAATTTCTTTCAATTTCAATTCTCTCTCTCCTCCTCCTCTCCTTTTTAATTTACGAACAGTGCAATTATCTCAACATTTCATCGTCAGTACTCAAGCATCTGTGATCTCTGTATTAAATGAGTTTTTATTTTTTATTTTTCTTTTTTTTTCTTTTCTTCTAACGCCGCCTATTAACCCGCATATGGATAATTAACCATTTTTCTTTATTTTGGAAATTTTTTTTTTGTTAAAACGCATGAATATGTATTTTCGAAAAACAAAAACAAATACCAAAGATATACCCATGTTTTTCTAATGCTTACGTGCAGTTTGCCTTATGACCCAAGTGAGCCACTTCATGAGCACATTCGGCTTTTGCGGTTTTTATATAATTTGTTATGAAACTAAGTTGCCGGCAGTGTAGACGAAAGGTGAAATTTATTTTAGTACATATTTCTATTGTAAGCAACTTTTTACAATCAAGTCCAAAAGGCGATTGCAAAGCGATTTCCGTATACCTGGGAGTGTATAAGAACTTTTAGCTTTAACGCGCATAATCATTGTTACTTTAATCGTGAGATCATCGCTAATCAGTTATCGAAAAAAAAAAAAAAAAAATATAAGCAGAAGAAAATTGAAAGTTGACGATTTATTACACCCAAACATAGGCGGTAAATGTAGGAATCTATAATTTTCCTTAATTTAAATTACTCTAAGATATTAATGTCTAAACTTAATGGGAAAATGAGAAAAGGTCTGTTTTGTTTGGTTCTCCCTCTTCCATCGATGAACATAAATCGTATTAGGATAGCTTGTCTAGCTTGAAGCGACTTTAATAAAAAAAATTCATTCCAGAGAGCACAACGAAAATGAAAAAATCTGCATCCCTTCCATCTGCAAACAAGAACTGCCTTCTTCTGCAATCCCATTTAAAAAGAAAACCTCGAAACTCTAGAACTCGGTGTACCTGAGCACTGAGTTTTCGTGCATTGCTTTCTACGCGGCCTACCTCGGAATTTGAAACTGACTAAGCTAAACTAAAACAAGTACAAAAATCAAATTCGGTCGGGACCGAATCTTTTATACGTATCACCGTTTACCGCAAAAAAAAGGCAAAAGAAGTGAAAGAACAAAAGTTTTTATCGTAGAGGCATGTGCGCGTTGTAGGCACGTGCTTTGAAAAGTTTAGCTGATTTGCAAATTTTTTTGCAAATTTGTAGGCGATCTCTTCATTTTCGCTAACGGAAGAAGGGTTACCGCAAATATTATAAAGAGTCGTAAACAGATCGATGGACAAACGAACAGACTGACATCTTTAGGTGCATTCCAAATTTAAAATTGGCCAAGAATTTATATACTTTATGGGGTTTTTGTAGCTTGTTGCTGCGCCTTATAAAGGTATTGAAAAAATAATTACATATCAATACACTATAATTTTGGGTAGGCGTGGTCAATTTAAACATAGTTTATGCATTCAAATTTTAGAGTAAAAAACCAAATTTTTCATTCCTCTTAAAAAGCAAAGGTATTTTCAGTTTACCAAGTTCGCTGGGCATGGCCTTCGATCAATTTGGACCATTTTCAATACCAACATGCATGCAAGAAATTCGAATGTCTCTGTAAAATTTGAAGTTTAGAGTTTCATTTTTTAAAATATACATAGGAATATATATATATATATAAGATCAGAGTATAGGTCGAGGCAAAGAACTTCGTATTCACACTGAGTCTCTTTTCTTTTTCTTTTCCAACGCAGGGAATCTTCTACTGTTGACTCGCTGAGTGTAAAACAAAAAGAAGAAGAAGAAGTAAATAAAAATTTTATATAAAAAATTATTTCCTATCGTTAAACCGAGATAGTCGTCTGATCCTTTTCGAGAGATTAACAAATCATTCGTAAGTTTTTTTTTAACTTTCAATTTAATCGATCGTCTAATAAACGAAATTAATGATCCAACGAAATTTAAATAACCGCAAAATGCTTATCGTTCTTACGTTCTTCGCTATCGTTTTTTTTCTCTCGTTTCCTTTTCTCACTCACTACTTTTCTCTTCCTTTATGAATAAAGCCTAAAACTGACCATTTGGTTCGTTTAAGAAGAAAACTGTAAAAAGCCGGAACAAATTGTTAAGTGGTGCGGTTAACGCTATCAGTTTTTAATGTTTAAATAAAAAAACTGATCCATTGATAATAGGATAAGTAGTTAGTAAAAAGAGGAAATTTATTAATTAATTTTATATTGATAGATGCATATCTAAATTTCGGGTGCATTATAAAGTATTAAGCTTTGTTCTCTCTGAAGAAGAAGAAGTTAACATTTCGCTCTTGAAGCCTTAACAGTAGTTAAGTACACTTACATTACTTATGATAGGGGTATATATTAAGCTTGTGCGAACGCTTACCAAATTCAGAATCCTTTAAATCGCTGATTTACAAAATCTAATCTATCCAATCAATATATCTGTCCATCTGTCTGTGCCTTTATTCCCTATCAACCGATCAATGTATTTTAATTAACATTTGGCTCAAATTTAAGATGATTGTCGGAATCGGAATGTTTTTACAGTCATCCCTCATGCGAAGCTCCGAAAACAATGAATGCAAATGTCCAAATATGATATCATTGGACGTGTGTCGATCTACCTGAACGTATAACTTGTTGTGGCTTGCTAAAGCAAATGTCACATGAGAAGAATATTTTCATTGTGTTCAACGCTTAAAGTCGCGTTAAAAAAAAAGATGAGTCTATGAAAAAACAAAAAAACTATATAAGGTATTTAATGGTCGGCTTTGTCCGTTTGTAACGCTACAACTTGCGTATGCAAAAAAGTAATTATTGGCGTAAGATGCAACACTGTGTACTGTAAATGTGAACAATCTGCGCCACCTATAAACAAGAAGATTTCCTTCTTTCCTTCCTTCCTTCCTTCAATGCACTGTACAAACGTTGCCATGAATAAGGCGAAGAGCACGCTGTAGCGTTACGGCCCGTCTGATTGGTGATGATCAGTTGCCATCATTGTTGATTGTGTAGCTGACAATAAGAGACTATTTGCGTCCACTTTCTAAGCATCAAGCGGAGACTGTCGGCCATATTGTCGAAGGATTGAGTCGAATGATTGATGGAACGGCTAAATCGAAAAACAAAAACAATTATCACAAGTGGCAATCACGAGGGAAGAATGATACACTCGGCAAAACAAAGGCTTAGGCAAAAGTTGCCTAATGTTACCAAGCGTCTAAACATCTTGTCCTTAAAAATTTACTCAGTCGTATTTATTGTTTGCCAACACAAAAGCAACAAGCGTAGAAACTATGGTGACAATGTATGGAAACAATTATTATTGGATCAAGTGAATGAAGTATCTAATGAAAGGTTAGATTCACGGGCACGTCTGCCGAAAACAAGGAAGGGAGAAACGGCTTGAAAGAAATCGTACTCGAAACTTAGAGAAACTTGTCAGTACGATATTGTGTAGGATCATAATTGTCTCTCTCTCTCTCGCTCTGTCTCTTTCTCTCTCTCTCTCTCTCTCTCTCTCTCTCTCTCTCTCTGTCTCTCTCTCTCTCTCTCTCTCTATCTATCTATCTCTCTGTCTGTCTCTCTCTCTCTCTCTCTCTGTCTTCACTTCCATGTCATCATCGCTGTGTTCCAAGTATAGGGAGCATTTCCTTGCTGTTGACTACAGGTTGGCAATTGAAAACAGTTAGACAACATGAATTTATTAAGAACAATGGGTTCCTAACATCATAGCCGAGACTTATTCCCAGCTCGATTACGTTTTATAGCGGATGTCACATATTAAATACATTTTGCTTGGAAGATTACCATTCGGACCGCCGACAAAAAGGCGGTGAAAATCATTATTTTTTTTTTTTTTAAGGTGGAGATCATTAAAATTTTTTTTTGGTAAAGCCAAGCGGCGTCGAAGTCGTATATAAGGAAATAGGATTTTTAGTATTTAATTTTGAATGGGCTCAATACTTTTTCGACAATACGAATTGAAATGAACGTCGAATTTACCCACCGGCATATCACGCGGCTAACTAGCATATTAAACACCCCTGCATTAATGTCCACTCGTCCACTGGTTAGTTGCTTTCATTTTCACAATTCATTATTTTTTCCATCTGGTTTATATGTTTATTTGTGTGCGTCATTAATGATTAGTTGTGAAAATGACAAAAACCGAGAACTCAGTAAAAATCATAGAAAAAAAGTGAATTGTGAAAAAAAAAAAATCTTTAGGAAAACTAACATCTGCTTGTGATGCCAGTCCGGTCATTGTAAATACAATATTTTCTATTTTATTTGTAATTCTAGGCATAAACACGCGTCCACAATATTTGTTGTTGCCGTTGTGTACATTTTATTCCATTTTTTCCGGTATATATTTTCTTCTTTTTTTTTTTTTTTTTTCCTCTTTGCTTTCTTTCTTTACCAAAGCACACGTTATTGATATTTTATAATGTCCGTTCATATTATTTAAATACATATATATATATATATATATATATATATATATATTGTGTGGCACAAACATACGCCACACATATACAAATCGGTGCTGTATCCGCATATATATATATATATATGCATACGTATACAACATATACATGCTGTACATAGATAGATACATTTGTCAGATTGTCAGTCAGTTAGTTGGCTTGTCAATGTAAATAACTGCTTTCACAAGCATCGTTTTCACTTTCGTGACAATGCTCAGAGATAAAAACACACAATTACAGTATTTATATATATGTATATATATATATATATATATGAGGATGTGTGTACGAAAGAGTAAATGTATGTAAACAATAATTGTAAGTATTTTTTTGTTTTTTTTCTTTGCGAAGAGGGTTGGGGGAGGGGAAGCGGGGGGGACGGGTTGGACACCAGTAGCCCGTTCTGTTTTGTTGCTTCTACGAGTTTCAAGGCCTTTGCCTTGATTTTGTTTTTGACTTTTCCCTAATTTTTCTTCATTTTCATCCTCGGACGAGATGGTTTAGCTTTTCTTCTCGTACTAGAAACAATGAGGCGAATTATGTTGATTTGATTTTTCTTGAACTCCTCGTAGGTCACTAAGAGATTCATAACAAACTGTAGGCTGCTCATATGCAATTCTTTCACATTTTTTCCTATCATGTTTTGTATTCATTGTCAAAACCATTATTTTGCGATTGTGTTCTTTCAAAAAAAAGACAAAATTTTGTTTTTAATATTCATAATCGATTCATCAAAGTCAGCAATTGTTGTGTCTCTCTCCAAAGCATTTAACCGATTCCAAGGACCCAGGCTAAAAACAAACAATGGAAAATATTTTCTTTCTTATATATAGCGAGCACATCAGTTGCATAGATCGTTTGGAAGCGGTTTTCTACCATCTTTTTGCGCTGACCTTGGAAAATTTCGCAATAAATTTCTGGATCTCTAGATCTTTCTTTCTGTGAGCAAATTCAGATATTTATTGAGTTAAAAGTCTTCGCCCACTGTAGACATGTTTGCGGACAAGTCACGCTTATTTTTTCACTAAAGTTTAAAATGATCCTCCGCCAGTGGAGAATCTTTAGTTATGTAATTTTTTGCTTGGTTAGAAGGGTGCGGCTGAAAGCATTTGACTACAATCTATCTAATTAAGTTATCGACTCTCAGTTTTCGATTTCAATTGTCGTAAACGTTCTCAGAGTAGAGGACATAGACAAATACACAGACCCCCAGACAGACAGACAGACAGCCACTTACAAAATTGGACAGGCGGATGGACACGCAAGCGGAGGGACAGGATGTGAACGGACAGATGGCTAGCCGAGTGGAGAAACTTGCCGCGGTATATAGAGACAGATGGACAGACAAACAGCAAAGCAGAACAGGAACACAAACGAACAGACAGTGGTATACGTAATCACATTTTTCGGTGAATTGTGCAGGGAGGACGCAAGTGCACTGTCCTTGAAACAGAAACAAATTAAAATCATTTTTCTCAGATTCATTTGCTTTCCTTTATCTTGCCCTTAATTGGATTGTTGTTGGATTTTTTTTGGATTTCCTCAAACGTCATTCGAAAATTTCACGTGTCCGCACTGATAGATGGACATTGATAACAAATAAAAAATATATCAGCGCTGGCATCCTCGATCTTTTACTTTACAGTTCGGACACCTCAAACCGAACCCGAACTAAACCGTTTAGTTCAGACATCCGATTAAATTAAACGTAATTTCTTTGTGAACATTTTTGCTGATAAAATGCACGTGTCAATGGGCGGTACATCCTTTATATGTAAAATAAAAAAAAAGCCTTTCGTTCGGTCTCTCGAAATGAACATTACCGTAATGGATGCACGTCGCGGGTATTTGAGGTACAATAAAAGAAAACAAATTACATTAATTTCTTGTATTTCTTTAAATAAATTTTTAAACTTTAATTATGTTAAATGTAAACACGGAAAGGAAACAGAAACGATTGCTTTGATGTCAATATCAAATGCCCATTACCTGAGACAAGCGGCAAATGAAAATCTTTAAAATCTTTCTCAAGTGGAGGCTGAGTTGTTCCATCGGCCATCTTTTGTCCAAATTCTATATTATTATGAACATCGGTTGCTTTGTTGCGCTTCCAAAGTGCTTTCAGGATAATTTAGAGTTTTTTTTTTTTTTTTTGGGAGCGTGTGACCGGTCAGGGCGTGGCTTAAGTTGATATTTAAAACCAAGATTATCTATAAAGATTTTTTCTTCGACTCGTAGGGTTAGTTGAGAATTATAAACGCACCGTTTTTGCCTTTTGTCCTAAGTGTGAGGTTGACTTGTAGGTGAATAGTGAATAGGCCAAGAGAGTTTATCTTTACTTACTTTGGCTTGATTTTTAATTAAGAAAATTTTCCGACGATATTGATATTTTACAATTGGCTTTTTCTGTTTCCTTCAGCATTGTTAATATATAGTAGACGCAGCCTGCTTTAGGAGCCGGTGCATGATTATAGGATATAGGGAATTGTAGGTTGCTGTAGAGGGCCACAGACGATAGTCTATTGAAAGCGGTAGATCGCTCTTAGTTGCTATATGCAGCTGCTATAGGTCAAGCTACAATTCATTACAGGCTGCTATAGATGGTTATAAGTGCTTTTAGGTCGATATGCAGATTGCAACCTGGCGCTGCAGTGCCATATAAATCGCTATACTTGGAGCCATAGATCACTAAAGATCACTATAGACGGCTATAAACCCTTGTAGCGTTATAGCTTATAAAAGTCATTATTAGTTGTCATAGGTTGAGCTATAAATCATTACAGGCTGCTGAAAGCAGCTATAGTTGGCTTTAAATGGCTTTAAGCAACTATAGGTAGCTGTAGGTTGTTGTAGGTTATTACAAATCGCTTTACGTGAGTGTAGGCCGCTATAAGTGGATATTGATCATTGCAGATAGTTGTAAGTCGAATCGCTGCATATTGGACATTATAGGGCGTCATAGGTTGAGCTAAAGATCGTTACAGTTCGCTGTAGGTAGGTAAAAACCGTTCTATGTTTGCCCACAGATAGATAAAGTTAGCTGTAGGTCATCATAGGGCATTATAGATCGCTATAGGTGAGCGTAGATCGTTCTAGGTAGTTATAGTTCGAAACACAGATCGCTGCATGTCGCTATTGACAGTCATAGGTTGAGTTAAAGATCGTTACACACATCTATCTGTGATCGACGATCACAAGGTAGCTGCACCTTATTATAGGTCATTATAGATCACTTCACATGACTGTAGATCCCTATAAGTGGGTATTGGTCGTTGTAGAACGCTATTGGTGGCTATAAGCCGCTATAGATGACTGTAGGCGGCCAGAGCTGGCTATAGTTTGCCATAGATCGGTACAATGAATTATTGTATTATACATCAGTTTTAACTAAGATTACAGTGAAAAAAGGTGGCTTCGCTAACTATATGTATGAAATCGCGGATTTATATCTCGGATCGATTTTTTGACTTGTTAGGGAAAATATTTTGTTTAAATTACATTTCGAGATTACGGCCGCTTATTATCAGTTTTAGCGGGCGAACTCATGGGCATATCGTCACTAGTTTTATATGTACGGCTTATCAGATTTTTAACGAAATTAAAGCAATTCTACGAATGAAATTAAAAAACGGACCGACATGATTGAACATAATGACTGGCATGAAATGCGATTCAAAATTGTAAAAGTAATAAGCAAATAGAAAATATTAGTATGCTTTTGTGCTGGCTAATGGTGGAATTAAAAAAATATTTGCGTTCGCATATGCTGACGTGTTCACACGCACATTAGTGTAAATAATAATTTTTGGCGAAAAGAGAAAAAACTAAAATATCAAATAAAAATTTATTTATATTTCCCACAAATTTTCTGATATTATGTTATTTTAATAATTCACCCAAGCCTAGGCGCACAAACTTAACATATATGGTATATATAGATACACTCATACAAACGCATAAAACAAAATGTAAGTTCAAAGCACTAACACATATAAATATATATATAGTATGTTATAGTATTTATTATTAAACAAAAGCACACAAACAAACATATATACATATATATATATATATGAACCCCTTCTTCTTTTATCGTTTAAATGTGACTATGAAGGAACGAGCGAATGGGTGAGAGAGCAAGTGATTGAGTGTTTCTGTGTATGCATTCCTTTATGGAGAGGGGAGTAACGCATTAAAAACCACCCATTGTGTATATTAAAAATAGCAATAAAGAACAACGTTACGTTAGTAACGACAGCGGCAATGATGACGACGAACAACAACATTTTTAGGAACAATATTAAGCCTAAAAACTACATAAAAACGCCATATTGATGATGATAACCTAACTGTTACGAAAAATGGAAAAACATTTTTCCACAATTGTTTGTATGATCAACATACACAACGGCTTCGAAAGAGGGGGTGGGGGTTTTATGTGTCCGTAAGTATGTGCATTTATATACTTATGTATTTTGTACACCTCTAATATTTATCCAAAATGTATATACCTACAAACATACATGCACGCACAGATACGCATTTATGTAAGTATGCGTGTATTTTTATACATACATAAAAAATGTAAGCAAAAATAAATACAAACAAAAAGAAAAAAAAAAAAAAAAAAGAAAAGGAAAACGGAAAAAAAAGAATTCAAGTAAAAATATATATAAAAGATTGGTTTGAGAGGGTGGTGGTTAGCTATAGACGCGAATGTAGTTGACGAGCGTAATTTTCTTTTATTTTTCTTCTTTGTTTTTTTTTTCTTTTTTTTTTTTTTCTTTCGGACTTATAACCCAATATGTCTAAAGTATACTTATGGGGTTGCATGCACTAAGAGACGGGATCTTTCAATCTTACTTACTTATTGTGTCAAAGAAATTAAAAATTATTAGATTTTTCCCTTTTTTTTCCTCTTTTTCTTTTCTTTTTTTTTTTTGTGCTACAAGACAGTTTTCATATCCTGCTAGACACTAAAGACTTTAAATGCATTAAAAAGAAAGTTTGTGGCTGTAAGGGGCGAATCTCGATGCCTCTCAAGCGATGCGAATCGCTTAAAGTAGAGTGAGTAATGAAATGAGAAAAATGTTTTTCTTTTCGCCCCGAACCATCTGCAACCCCTCGCTTCAAAACATTTCCATTTCCTCCTTAAGAAAGCATACTAGGCCTGGAAATTGCTGCCAGAACTTGGAAAACACATCGATGACCACTTATGTTATATAAATTTAGTTCAAAAGATAGTTCAGATCCAGATAGATTCTTAAATTGAGGGCAATAGTTTTCACTCCCATCATTCACGGAATATGCCGTGAAACATGAAAACCTATGCGCCTGTGTGCATTCTGGGAGGTATCTATACATATGCATAATACCCGAGATCTGCATATTAGAAAACTTGCCCATCATGCTCGACTGGCCAAAGAAATACAAAGATTCAGCAGAGAGAGTAACACACACAAAGAGTAACATAAGCCAGACATTACCAGAGTTCAATGAGTTTTATCACTTGTGAGACTTGATTACTATCTTGAGAGACTTCAAAAAAATGCCTTTCCTTGAGGATTAGTGTAAGGGTGATAGTATTAGTGTTTTAAACGACGTCAGTGCTAATATACCCGGCCTATATACTGGAGGCACTAAAGAACTCACAGCAATCCCTTAAAGCGCTTATATGAAATATTTTGAGAATAAGGCAAATAGCGTCGGTTTTATTATACAGACACATATGATCACTTGGTAAGGGGATGGCCGCTATGCTTATGCAAGACGGTGATGATTACAAAGAAAAGAGAGAAGCAGCGACCGCAGCTTTGGAGGCGCAAACCCGGTCGGTAGGTATTATGTACTAGGGGGAAGTAGAAGAAGTGAGGCTTTGGGTGTTCTGTTTGAATCGAAATTAAACAAACTATGGCGGCTGTTAAACCCAACTTCATGACCAAATCTATATAATAAACTATATCTAGGCTATAGAGTACATTTAAACCAATATAGGCCTATCGGAATACAATAACAGGTATAGTCTGCAAAGAAGACAGTTAAAGAGTTTGCCTATGATAACAAGTGTTCCGTGGTACATAACTGAATCAAATATTTCAGTCCAATAATTAGGGAAGATATCACTGGACACCTTACTAAAATCCTAAGCTATCCCAATCTCCTTGCTTGCTCTCCTCACTCAACGTACACAAACACGCTCTGTTAAAACGCACAGTCATTGCAGACTTAATAAATTGAAAGGAGAATCCAAGAGAGGCGGATTGGCATTGGCAGCCACTGGCAGGCTTAAATTAAAAAAAGGAAATATTTGCAACTTTCAATTAGTCATGACGTTATAAATAAAACCCTCTTCTCGCTTTTACAACAAATCCTATCACGACGTGCGTGCGATATGTGTTGCAGTAAACACAGTATCATTTTCTTCTTTCTTTACGGTCCATGAAGTGAATCATAGTTTATTACGCAAAATTAAAATTCTTCAAAAGGGAAAAGCAAGTAAAAACACTGCTACTGGGGCGCAACCCACCATTAAATACCCTACATGACTTCACTTAATAATTTTATGCATATAAGTATTTTAGTAGGGGAAGTGGTCGAAAAGCTGATTCGATCCGAACCTGGTCCTCCCTTGACCCAAAACAAGTCAGTATACCAAATTTCCTCAAAATATACGTAAACTTGCGGGCTGTAGCTTGAACATAAGAAAACAAGGTGGACAGGTGCGCAGACAAGTTTAAATTAGAACGTGAGGGGAGGTCAAAAAATTTCCCAAGCCAAATCAAATTTTCCATATCTATCAAGAATGTCGAGATATCCATACTTAGTAACCTCAGTAACCCCATGTAATGAATTTTCAAAATAAGATGTTATATAAGGCGGGATCGTACAAGTGGGCTGATCGAAACCATTTTCAATAGGCTTCATTCTTGGATCAAGGCGCATCACTTTTGCCATATTTCATCAAAATGTCTCCAAAATTGCGACCCATAGGTTGAGTGCAAATTAGATGGACAGACACCAGACGGCGAGACGAGCTTACATCAATTCAAAAATTTATTTTAAAACAATCCGCTTAATAGAAGAGGGGTCTACCTTAAGGCCTCCTAGATGTTACATACGTCTAAATGTACAAATTTACTATATCCGTACACGACAAGTACTATAGGGTGTAATGCATGTGTTTGTGCCTAACTGGGATTACTATTCTGATATGATATGCTCAGTTTCTCAATGCGTCTTTGGCTCGAATTTTATCCTCGATTGGGTCCTTTCTATCCAGGATAGAAGATTGCTTTCTGACAATGAGTCTGCGAGGCACATAATGATAGAATTAATTAGGAAAACATGTGTACAAGTTCGGAGTAATAATAAAAGTCCTTTCAAGAAATGAAGAACCTTAGGTGATGAAATTCTTCCCAAGCAAAACAGAGGCTTTCTCTTCCCCTCGTGGTTTTCATGACATTGGCATGCGACGAATCATTCTATGCAAATACAAACAATTAATTGTATTTATATGATATCCTTATGATCGTTTATAATTTAAAAAAAAAGGGACACACACACACACAAGAAAAATATGAACGCACAGCCAACTGTTCAAGACGATAATAGATCACAATTAACGAGAGCCAACAATAAAAGTAAGAGCAACAAATAGTAAAAATTATATACGAACTCGAATGACCTTTAGATCTGTCATGTATAGCTTGCGGCTGCTGCTGGCAGACGTTCACATCTTAACAGGATCTTTATCTTTAGGATACTGCAGTTGAATTGCTACCACTACAGCAACAACAACAACAACAACAACAACAACACTAACAATAACAACGACCAGCCGCAACAGTCAATAATCGATGAGTAAACTGACCCTATTGTCCTGTGAGTAGAGTAATAGTCGTCGTAATCGTGTTTCGTTTCTTTGTCTTTGTTTGCACAACGCTTATCTAAGCTTGCGGATTGTCGTCCAGGGATAAGATCTTAGCAAAAAAAAAAAAACAAAACAAAACCAAATGAAAATTGTATGAAAACACAAAAAAAGAAAAGGAAGGAATTCTTGCTTCTTGACTAAAGAAAACTGCCCAATTTTTTACTAAAGCCTACAAGAGAGAAAAAAAGAGAAAAAATTGTAGGTATTTTTTGTTTTTTTTTTGTGCACGATATGGTCAAAAAAGAGCATTTACGGATTCAGTTATTATTCTCTATATTTGATCTATTGTTAATGTAATTATTTTTAATTTGTGTTTATTTGTTGTCAAGAAAGTATCGGGAATTACGGTAATATTCAGCATTGTTTCTTCGAACCATTACTTCAACATCCAATCGTATCGTATTTAATCGTATTCTACTTATTTATTAACCATTTATGCTAAGTTTGCATTTTTTTACATCTCTCTAGCTATAACCTAGGTAAGATAACCTACTTTATTGATAATCCACATTAATTGTAATACCCTATTTAAGTTAACCTATGTTTACTTTAGAAATAACCTAATTTAATTAACTATTTTGCTTAATTTAGCACTCAATTGCAAGCAAAACATTTTATTATATAAGACACTGACCCCAAGTCACTGCAGAGAGATATATTCTAGAGCGTTCAGCAAGTCAATAAATTAAACAAGAAAACTTTGTCAACCAGAATTTTTATTGTGGATCAGTATATCGGGCAACACTCACCTGATTGTCTCAAACGAGCATTTACTTAAGAAGTGACATTTCAACTTACATTTCTTCTGAAGATAGTTCTCTAACCATTTGGTCGTGTGAATAGTTATGTTGACTTCAGTGAATATGCGCCATGTGAGGCTTTTTTTGCTATAAAAAAAGGTAAAAACACTGCAAAAAGCAGTGACCTGGGAGTGGTTTGCTCAATTCCGTTCCGGAAATTTCGATGACAAAGATGAACCTCGCAGTTGCCGGGAAAGACGATGAAATTTTGGAATTTGTTGGAGCAAGCTGCCACAAACCAGTGGACACATTAAACATCAATCACATGACAGTTTGGAATTATTTCAAAAAAGACGACTACAAAAAGAAGCTCGAAACCGCGGAGACTTTTCAATATGACTATATATAAGGCTTGCGACGAACTACAAAAAAATCTAAATTCCAAAACTTTAGTTGCTGAACTGACATAAGGAGATGCGTTCGCAGTACCTTTTCAACAGAGGATCTACAAATCAATGAGCTTTCATTGCGTTTTTCTGCGCATTAAAAAAAAGAATCGATTTTTAATCGATAAACTTTTTCCAGTACTTTTTTGACAATAGAATATATTCGCGATTATAAGTTTTAGAGCGTGAATTGTATCGATTCTCTGTACTTTCTGAACAAAATTGTTGTTGTGCTTTCCAACTTACCCAGTATGTAAATATGAAAACGCAATTATATAAAACAGGAATAGATGACCGTAGCTGTCGTCATACTTACCATCAAATGGTGTCATTGTAGCTGCTTTCTTTTCGACATCTGACAACTGTTTTGCAATTCAGAGCGATTCAATTCTCGCGCACGGCGTTGAGTATGTCGAGTTTCATGTTCATCGATAGCATTCATTTAAAAAACGCTCAAAATATCCGAGGGAGAAAAAAAGCCAACACAAGGACACTTTTTTCACATTTTCCTTATCGTATCCATGCTACTTGGAATCGCTTAAATGTAGTACATGCAGCTTATACACTGGACTGCATTCGTTGCAATTATCATCTGCCTGCAGTCGATCGATGGGCTACGTCCTAGTTAAGCAACGCTTTGATGCTGAAGAAAAATGACTCGATGAATGATTTGCTGCGAGAGGAGAAGCTTTTTAAGGAAGGCTCGTTCACAAATTGTTAGACAAGTGGGAAAAATTTATAACCAGACTATGGGTGTTACGTCGAATATAATCTTTTTTATCACATTCATATCATGAACGCACTGACGGCAAAGAAAGCCTTGTATATACAGATGTACAGACACGCAGGACTATTCTCGCAGGATTTCTCTCGCCAACTAATGGAAATTCTGATTAGAGGTTCGGTAGGCTATTTAACGCTTAGCGGATCTTGGAAATTTTGTGTAAGGAACATCTCTCAATTTATGTCTCTCTCAGTAGTAGGAGGCGAAATTTCTCTTGATTTCTTTTTCGCAAAATGTATGCAACCTGAGGAGAACTTTCCGAGTAAAAATCACAATTTCGATACATTATTGATCTCAAGTAGTCGTTATTTACAATTCAAGTAGTGATATATATTAAATCAAGGGAAAAGATCGTGGCAATTTCCCCACTAGATGAACTTAGTGTCACGTATCCTTGAAAATATTAACCTTAGCAGCAACATTATAATCTCGCAAAGACAACTCGCTGCACTTGGCTACATTTCTTCGATCTCGGCAACGATTGCGCATGTACACTTCGGAACTTTTTGAAAAAGCTTCGTAATGTATTCATGGGGAGAAGGCTTTATTAAAATCAGCTGTAAACAAATGCTACGCTAGCTTCCATTCTGCAAATTTGTAAATTCACGATGTGGTGTTCTCTCTCTAGTGAAGCAGCGGTTTCTAAAATCGACGAATCCACGCGAAACAATTTGAAATCCTTTGCCTGCTGCTGAGTACAGAAAGAAACTCGATATTTGATTGTTAAATGACCGAAGACACAAATCGAGCACTTTGTTAAGAGATTTAAACGTGAGTCACATAGGATAATAATGTACACAAATAATCATAAGTGAAGAGGGACAAAACTACACGAACGATCGCAATCTTCGAATTGACGGAGTCTAAAGTAAAATGCTTTATGGTTAGTGGGACTGGATGTTAATCGATAGTGCACCAGCGCATCAGTGCATCAGTTGTTCTAAGCTTGTCAATTTATTCATTCTACTCTCTGCTAAAGCAATTAAAGTTGCACGCTTTAGCGAACTTCAGCATTGATTAATAGAAACTATCCTAGATAACATCTTGAGAAATCTTGGATGGGAAGTCCTCAGATTCGCGAACGACACATAAACCGAAGTGTAACTAATTCGTGTATCATTTGTTTCGCCCGTTACATAACTTCCTTCGTGGCGTCGGACTGATTACAGCAGGAATTAGGAATCCCAGTAATTTTCCAGCGAATGGCTTAATAGTTTCACCAAACCCATGCCAAGAAGTTACAAATCAAAAGAGCAATCAATGGCTTTAAAAGAGAAATAAGAGCAGAAGAGAGTCTTCTCCTTGACCTATAATTGTAAAAGAATATATAATTTGCACCTTTTTTTTTTTTTGTTCCTATCAAATCATTCGCCTCAAGTAAAATGTGCTCAATCATAAGCTAATTTCCTTGAAAACCAAAAGAATGCAAAGAAATTTTTAATGCGGGCAAAAAGAAATGAAACAAGGAAGAAAATTAAATTCGGTCGGGACCGAATTTATTATACCCATCACCGTTATCCTAAAAACGTTATAAAAGAAGTAAAAGAACAAAATTTTCGTGTTCTATTATCTGGAGAGTGGGTGCAGATGGTTTTTTCTGCTTTCCAAATAAAAGTTTCTGCCGTATGAGCATATGGGCGTTGCAGGAGTGTCCTTTGAAAAATTTAAATCAATTCCGAATCTTTTGCAAATTTGTAGGCGTCGAAACAGCGGGCATGTTTAGGTATATTCCAAATTTGAAATTGACCAACAATTTATATACTTTACGGGGTCTTTGAAGCTTGTTTCTGCGTGTTAAAAAGATATTGAAAAATTAATTAAATTTTGATGCACTATAATATTGGGTAGGAATGGTTGATTGTTTCCATTTTTGTACACGAACGAGCAAAAAACCAATTTTTCATTTCCTTTAAAAAGCAGAGGTGTTCTCAGTTTACGTGATGCTGTGGGCGTGTCCTTTGGCCGATTTGGCCTATTTTCAATAGCAGCCTAGCCTTTCCAATGTTTCCACCAAATTTGAAATCGATAGCTTCGTTGTGGCGGAGAGGAGAATGCTTAAACCAGACAAGGACGGACAGACAGATGGACATGCTTAAATCGATTTAGAATTGTTGCTGATCAAAAGTAGGTATACTTTGTGGGGTCTCCGATACTTTCTTCTGGCCGTTGCAAACAGTTTGACCAAATGAATATAAATGTCATCCTTCGGTGATGGGTGTAGAAAAAAAAGGAAACCTATTATAGGAAACTTTCATACAATAAATAAACATTTTTCAAAAAAAGTGAATAAAAGCAGAAAAGAGGAGAAAATTTTGAAAATGTTAAGGAATTCATTAAACAAAAGAACATTTAAATAACAACATTATAAAGTAATGAAAAACCTATGAGAATATGTAGTATGAAGAACGGCAAGAATAACACAAAAGGATCGCAAATGATGTATGATCGAATATGACGTGTGCGGCTGCAATTCATTCACTTAACCTACAAAAGAATTTTCAGGAAGCATAACTAAGGTCAACGCCTTTTTTCAACATGAATAGATATCGATGGCACTCGTGCAAAAATACTTACAATTTGTTAAGACCTGAGAGACGTAAAAATGGTTTCTCTTAAGATGAATTAAATAAGATTTTCTCGGCTATTATTTTGTAGTTAAGCGCGTGTTTAGCATACGACATGCGCGCAATTTGAGTAAATTAGTCGGAGAATAATAAACTTAAGTTTAAGAGCTTCGACAATAGGCGGTTAAGATATCGATACGAAGGTATAAAGCGTTCGTTGGAAACGCGTTTATTACTTTTCATGTATTTATACTGAGACAAAGTCAATTGCGCGCGCCTTATGCAAGACAGTATACTGAGTGTCCCGCATAATTTCCGATAATTTTGCCCACTCTTTCCACCTTTGGGCGAGACGATAGAAGATTATTCTTTATTCGCTTTTCTCTCATTGGAACTAATTACTAGAAACATAAGGCGATAATTCGCGCCTTACAAACGATAAAAAATTGCTAATCATTTTGCTTACCTAACGCAGCATGTTCTTGGTAAAGTTTATTTTGTGTGGAAGACTTTATAGAGAACTCTGTAAAGCAAAACGGGCCCTTACTTTTGAATGTCCTCTTTGAGTAAAAAAATGTCCTTTAAGCTGTAAGCCGATATCGTTATTTCTTGGAAAAAAAAATTTTTTTTTTTTTTTTTGGGTCGGAAAACATTCCAGCATTCCAGATTATTCACAAGACAATAACCCGTTTCAAGAGTCGCCCGCGTTGTGTACCGGCCATCTAACTAGAAAATATTTTCTTTCTTCATTTCTCATGCATGGTAGAAGGACTTGGGATAGATATATCTTTTATTATACCAATCGATTGAGAGTCATTTGCTAAATCGATCTAAAATTGGCTGTCCCTCTGACTATCTGATGCCTGTCCATGTAGTTGTGTGATTAATCTACAAGTCACCGATAATGAAATTTCATATGCTGAGGTAATTTCGTCCTAAGATAAATCCCAAGATGAAAACAGACTCCTTCGGAACACTTTTTCAACCATTTCCAAAAAAACAAATTTGCAATTTTCAATATTCTTCGGCAAAGATCGTTAAGTAAGAGTATTTTTGCATTCCAGGTCGATGTCAAAAATGGGGGTCGGGAAGGGCGATCGATCACATTTCGTATAAGGGTTCTAAAAAGTAGTCAGCCCTTTTATAAAAATTTTCAATGGTACTTTGGCGTAGCCGTTATTTCAACAAATCACTAAAACGTGATACTGCAAGCATTTCCTTAAACCCAATACCAACCTTCCTAAAAACAAGAGCTTCCAATTTTTCCACTAATTTTGCCCATAGTTTTCACGCATATAGCTTTACATTTGTAGTCGGTAGAATATTTGGAATAGATTTTAAACAGACGGGCGGACGAACAATCCTGCTTAGTTAGATTTAAAATTTGATACTGATCAAGAATGTCTATATATTTTGTTGGATCTGTGAGCATTCTTCCTGGGTTACATCAATTATGAGCATAAAAAAAAAAAAAAAATTCTTAAAATACACTAACGCTTACTCAAATTCGCCTTTTTGGTTGGGAAAAATTAATGGAAGTTTTCGAAAGATCGATAGAATTACCCAATAACATCGAAAACTAACGGCCACTCATTGATCATAATTTTAGTTTCACTAATTTGAAAGACATTATTAAGTTCTATGTTCAAACAACAAAACTTACTCTAAGCACTTACACTGAATCCATTTTTATTGTTTTTTAATAAAATTGAAAAAAAAAACTCTATATATATATTTTTCTCAAAATAATCTTTAAAAACCATTTTAAATATATTGTTTTTGTTTTTGGTTTTGTTTTTTTTTTTCTTTCTTTTTTTGCCTTTGTTTACTCCCTTTTTTTTTCTGTTTATACATCCGTAAAATATTATTATTATTACTTTAATTGATTGGTTACAAACTCAATGTTACAAAATCCTCTGCATATAATTTAAATAATAATTTAATAATAATTAATACATATGTAAAAAAAGTAAATATATGAAATGTTTACCTATGTACATAGACTATATAAGTATATATTTATTAGTATACAATGAATATATGTATATATGTGTATTTATATGTGTGGGCGTGGACTTAAAATACATATAAATCAATAATAAATTTAATAATTTCTCATCTGTTATGTGAATTTTCTCTTAAGTTTGCAAAAATAAAAGAATAATTCATTAATTTTGATTTTCTTGCTCCAGAAATATGTTTGTAAACGTTTTTCGCTTTTTGTTTCGTTTTGAGTTCTTAAAAAAATTGTTTCATTTTTTTTTTTTCATATTTTTTTTTCTGTTTTTTTTGTACTTTATTCGCATTTTTCTTGTCGATTTCCTAGACGAAATAATATTGTCGTGTTATGCTCTTATTTACTTATATTAAATGCTAAATCGTAGGGATTGGGAGAGAGAGAAACGAGAATTAATTAACAAATAATTTATTATATATATCATGAGTCGTTACCGTTACGATTTCTTATTTTTACAATAATTGAAAAGTGAAAAAAAAATAAATAAATAAAAAATAACAAATTTTTTTTCACATTTTCTTATAAAATATAAAATTTTTCAAAGGACTTTACATAAGAATACAAATAATTTTTCCTTTATTTTTTTTGTTTTATCTCCAAGGTATATGTAACTTGAAAGTAAATAAAAAAAGAAATATTTTTTAAATCAATTCTTTAAAAAAATTAATTATTTTTTGCCTATTGTGACAAAACAATTTCTATATAGGAGAAAGGAGAGAAAGACAGATACACAATTTCTACTACACAAACACTTGTTTAATATCTGATAGCACATTAGCCGGAATAATGTTCATCTGGCACCTATGTACAATAACGACGATACGCAGTTTCTTGTTGCTAGATGTCCACACTACTAAGAAAATACAATTTCAGACATGTATGCCCTACAAAGGTTTTGTTTTGGCAACCTATGAGCAAATTCCGGTTTGATATTTACATACATGATTATTGATTCATATATTAAATGAAGAATGAGTCTTTGTGTGACATCACACGGGATATGAATTTTTGCCATTTTAAGTATTATTCTCTCGGCTTTGAGACTTCTAAGGCTAGTCGAATTATGTAAAGCCGTTATAAATTGCCAATCAAAAATACATGCACAGACCTACGCACGTATATGCAAATGTAGCCGATCAAAACTGCATATATATATTTATATACATCCTTGATCAAAACTACGTATATTATATATACATATGCATATCGCCAATAACAAGTACATAGTACATATAACACAGATGGCATTGTTGTTGATAGGTTTCGTAGCATTTTAAGAAGACAGACGCCATCTTTATAAGTGACCGCCTCTCTTCCAATTCAACAATAATAAAATTTTTGTTTTTATCATCAGTCACTCAGGAGATATCCCCTATCCAAAACAAAGTGAGAAAATACAAAGAGACATGGAGGTGGGCCAATCGGTAAGGGTTATGCCTGTACCGACTTAGCTCACTCAACCTAGCCACGGGTAAAGTACCGCATTCGTAGTCGAATCTGCAAATACTAACTTGATAATCGCTATTCTTACCTATGCGGTTACTCTTGGGCATAGACTTTTAGAAATGCTATCTTCTTCTCTTTAAAAAAATATATACGTGGTCGGCAATCAGCCAATCACTGTTGAGATCAAATATGAAAGAAGGGAATTACGATCGTCATCGTCGGAAACCAGATAAACTTTATAATATTCTCATACCAGCAGGACATCCAAGGCACGTAAGAAAAGGATATGTCATGAGATTATCAGGTATGATCTAAAGGTGATTCACATTTCCCGCTAGAAAGCGATTTCTATTTTGGGTAGGGGGTTCCTCGTTATCGAAGGTTCGTAACGGATTGCTGGTACAAATATTCCGTTGTAAACACAACGAACGAGAAGCCTAACTCGAAGCTCAACGAAAGCAATTGAGTAGCGTGACTGCACACGATGCAGCATGCCATCCAATGGAAGTGAATTATTTGAAAATTGAAAAATTTCTTTACGAAAATCACTTAGAAGCCAACACGCTTACAGGGCCCGTTGGTCTTATCCTTCAACTGTTAAGAGACAAAGTGTAGCATTTTATGTAAGGAAGATGGATAGCGGTTGGGATTCTTTCCAGATTGATCTTTCTTAATTGAAGTGACCTAGATTATGAAGAAATAAATTTTTTTTTTAAATTTTTAAAATTTTTTTTGAAAAAATATAGTTTAAATTTCAAAGCAAAAAGGTTTATTTAACTTTTAAAAAATATATTTAAAATTTTTTTTTTTTTAAATATCCCAACTATTTATAAAATAAAAAATTCAGGTGTAAAGAGGGGACGAGGGTAGGGTGCAAATTTTAAATGAAAATTTTAAATAAAAAAGCAGACATATTTACTTCTGTTTCAAATTTTTTGCAAAATAAAGAATTATTTCATTTATTTAAAAAAAAAAAGAAAATTTTTTTTATTACAAAACAACAATATATTCTTAAATATATTTGTTCAATTATATGCTTTGATAGTTGAAAGAAATTATTATTGTTTTTTATTTTTTTTTTTTTATTTATAAGAAATTATACAAAAATTATAAATACATTTTATATATTTTTATGAGATTAAAGTTGTTATAAAATTGTGTAAATTATTACTGACTATGATCTTAGATTTTTTAAAATTCTTTAAAAATTAATGATTTTACTTTAATAATTTATCGACTATACTTACACTTAAATTAAATAAATTTTTTTCCGTCGTTTTAACGTCGAGTAACTAGAGAATCTTTGTATATACTTCATTTGAGAATATTTTTTTCTTTTAGTTTTAATTTTTTGGTTTGATTTTAATCACCAGTTTGATAATTTTACAAAAATATCTTATTATAAAATGGTTTGTTTATTAGATTTCTTAAAAAAATTAATTTATTTATATTACTTAAAAAAACCAAAAAAAAAAAACAAAAAAAAACTTTATTTAAATTAAAAAAATAATAATAATAATAATTGTTATTTTCAAAAAAACATTCGTTCGACCTTTTATATCTGTTTAAGCATATGATTCTTCCTTTCTTTGTTGCAAAACTTACATCACATGTCCTTTGAAACCTACCTGTTAGTCACTAAGGATAGCCTGCAGTGGTACAGTAGTAGTAGTAGTAGCGGTAATGAAAGTCTCAAGTGCATTAACTTTTCTTTTGTTTTCTCTATGGCCAGCCAATCTAGGTGCTGATTAGGGGCAAATGATATGAAGAGTGGGATGAAAAAAGAAAATAATGCCAATGATCAGGTAACTGTTCGAAAGCATACGTAAAAGTATTCTACAATGGGTGCCTATCAACGAGTCAAGTCCTTTTTTCGCTTCTAACATTCCTGTGTGCACTGATCGCAGCTTTCTTTTATACCCGTCGGCGAGAAATAATCTTTGAAGCACGTTTTCATTACCAAACCAACTTCTATAGCTTACATAAACCTAGCGAAGCGTCAAGTCTTTAAAAGCCATTGTGCGAGCTTACGAAAGGTTACCCATGAACATTTTAGTTAAATGGTTCTGATTAGTTCGTATCATATTTATGGTCATGGATCTTAAGTTTGAAGGTGTAGTGCACAAGTACTTAAGTTATGTGGGGGGGAAAGAAATATTAGAAATTTATGCTACCCATTGCTTCAAATGAAGGCATATATTTTATAAGCTATAGCCGATCCGCCACCATTTTGCAACTGACCATCCAACTAGCTTCACATGGAGTTTCAATATTTTAACTGAGCTTTAGATAACTTTGTGATAAAAATTGGAAATTACATATCTTGTCTATCGTTGCAGTGCTGTGCAATTCTTCGCGATCACGGCCATTTGAAGGGCAGTGCCCGATACGGTTGACCGAAAAAAACGTTACATAGTTAAAGGAAATCTCAAATAATGTTTGTAGGATTTTGCTAAGGAAAGGGCAAATCTATTGGATGCTCTTATGGGAATTTATATGGCCAGTTTCTGCTAAGATCATCAGATTCCCGGGAAAGACGGATGAAAGGTCGATTTTTGGCATATGAGAAATAATGCAAGATTTTCTCTATATTAAAGTGCAAGTAAGGAAACACTGATAGATCACAGTCGAAAATCTCAAGACTAAGAAGCACCAAAAGGACAGTCATAGGGACATATTTTTCATGGCATTCACTCATTTGTGAACTAACAACACGGTTACTGCAGTTGCTTTGCATTAGATGAAAAATGAAAGTGCTTCAGCTATAATCGACCGATAAACAACTTGCACGACGCAATCAAGTTACGCTTGAGGAAACAACAATCAGCCGAGCTACGTTATATAAAGTAATCGGTCTAAGTTAACGGCATTTAGAATGAACTTTTTGGTGGATAGTTAAAATGAAAAGATATATGTATATATATATATACAGAGAGTGAGAGGACGAGAATAAGAAATTATAATCACTTTAAGAGAGAACAACAACAAACGAGAAGATCAAAACGATTAGGTGGTAGATTAGGGAAACCGATGTCATTTAGTCTTTAGTTTACATTGAAATTAAGAAAAGGAAAAGAGAGAAAGAAAAAAAAGAAAAGGTTACATAATATTTCTTAAGTAACTCGTTACAGTATCTGCAAAATTTATCTGCCAAGATCGTATGGTATGGACTTTTATATTTTCCAGTTTGCGTAATGATTGTTTTAAATAAAAAATAAAATAAATTATTCATAAGTTATACAAAATTATAAAAAAAATGCTTACAAGGATATGACTTAATTTAAATAATATAAAATCTCAGTTATAGCCTGAGTTTAGTTTAATGTAGTTATTTACAATTTTTAAGACAACGCTTTACACAATTAAGCAAATTTGTTAA
>NW_023998455.1:3303648-3427532 GCF_014805625.2 Glossina fuscipes
ATAAAAATTAAAATAATAATAAAAATTCATTAAAATTGTACATTAAAGCTTCTTTTTTTTTGAATTTTTTCTTTTTTAATTTAATAATAAATATTTCGTTTTTTATATATACATAAGCAGAAGAGAGCAAAGTTAAAAGAGATATTCTGACTACAATGTACTTATACTAAAATTCAAATTATTTTTTTCGCAAGCCTATCATATGCTAAACTTAAGAAGAACAGTTCGTAAGCTTAAGCAAAAAAAAAAAAATTTGGATCAGAAGAGCCATTTAATAGAATTGATAGATAGATCGATCGACTAGTAAAGAACGGATATAAGCTGTTGCCACTCTCTCTCTCTCTCTCTTCAACTTCCCCGTTATGCTCTGGGTAAAATCAATTTTTATTCATCAAGTTTTATAATCGATTGCGATCAAATCTTCAATACTTCCATATATTGCAATAGATTATATAAACTGATGAGCGAAAAAATCTTAAGTGTTATACCTTTAACTGATTTGTCCCATATTCAGTAGAAACTTATGTCGACGAATTGCGAATGTCTTCGCTTCGGATCGACAGGCTCTAATCTTTTCACAATCTAATGCTGATCAAGAATATTTATATACGCTTTCTGAGACTGGTTGCACCAAATACCAGACCCATACCAAATGTTCAAAGAATACTGAACTGGATAGAACATAGGACACAGGACATAGGACAGGAGGACGTATATATTAAATTTGAAAGCATTTTTTTCGCGTTGCCATCCGCCAACAAAAAAAAAAATGATATCAAAGGACCCCTCACTTGAAGGAGAATTTTTTTCGTTCCTTTATAAAGAGTGATCGATCTTCTTACACTACAATGTTTCTTCGCAAGCTTCAACAAAATCTTCTTCGTTTAATCGCTTTGCTTCGGTGTGGGACTAAAAACAACGTCAAGTTCATGAGATGGGCGTATGTTAAATATCAGAGTCAGGCAAGAGAAATTTAATAAATATGTGGTATGGTATGGAAAGCCCTCTCAACTTGTGAACATGAAAAACTTTTAAAGTATCTGGTGTTTTTTTTTTTTTTTGGATTTCACCCAGAACGTAAGGGGTTCTTGCAAACATAAGTGGCATCGGCTTCTTTCTGATTCTCAACATTCTTCATTTTCTTGATATTTCCCAAGCTGTGTCCAAAGAGATGAATAAAAATGTTCCAAAACGAATGAGTTTTTTAAGAAAACTGAGAAGCAGCAGAGTTACATAATAATAAAATATAAAAGTGCTTAACTTAAGGCAGTTCTAAGACCATTAAGATCCTTAAAGTTATGCATTTTTCGGATAGCATTGAAAGTTCAATTAACTACTACACTATATATGATATATGATAATATATATGTAAAAGCAATGTAAGATTTTTGTAAGGAAAACTTTCAACTTAAAGATAGCTTACGAATGTTCTTTGCGCGTCAAGTGGACCGTTAGAGCAACTGCTCCGTCGCATTTTTCGCCGCATAAATTACATTTAAAGGGATCGTCACGTGAATGAAAGCCCATATGTATAGTATGGAGTACAGAATCTTTGAATGAAGTTTCACAATATTTACACTCGTATACATGGTTTTCTGATGCCACTGCAGACTCATTATCTGTTTTGAATGTTGACGAAATATTTGCTAATAATGCTGCCACGGAACTGGTGCTAACTATTGAGTTGCTCACATCACTGCGACTTTGATTGCTTGACGTAACAGAAAGCGGCGACGGCGTTGACGACGACGGCAATGACGCTGATGATGTTACGTTGGTTGTCGTCGTTAATACATCGTTATGTTCAACTTCCATATGCTCTTCCTTGGTAGATGATAAGTTCGTCATTATTTGTTCTTGTTCCAATCGCAATACACGTCCTTTACGTTTAGCTGCTCCGCTACAGGGATACAAAGGTGTCTCTTCTATTTCTATGGGCAATTTTAGAATATGCCCTACTTCGGGTGTCTGCCCGCGTGACATATCTCCTTCCGCAATTTTATGAGGTGCATTACTCTGCGATAAATCGATGGCTGCTTCATCCAATTTAGCACTATTTCTATTTTGCTTCATTTCCAAGGTTTCAGCAGCTTTATCATCATTTTCATCATCATCAGTTTTTTCGGTCTTGTTGCCATCTTCTACCTCTTGTTCTTCATGCTCCTTATCACCATCGTCATCATCGTCTTCTTCATCGTCCTCGTCATCATCGTCGTCATCATCATCTTCTTCTTGTTCCATTTCGTCTTCTTCGGGCGGCGTCAAAGGTTCCCTTTGTTCACCTAAGCTAGGGGAGTGCTGTTGGTGAACTAAAGCGTTCGCCTGTCGCTGAGCCAACAATTTGAAATATTCGAGTTGCAGAAATGTATCCAAATTGGGTAACAATTGCGGACCAGGCTCTTCGTTCGTACTGTTGTGATTACTATTCAGCGAACTATTACTTTTGGTCGGCGAAGTTGGCATTTGCGATGGATTTATGGAGTAACCTTGTAAACTGGCGGATAACTTTGGCGAGTTTGGCAATTTTAATTCGCCTTTATTAGCCCGTCTCAGGCTACCTCTGCTACGACTAGAAGAATTATTTTTCGGACCCCTCTTCGATCCGTAGACATCTAAAAATTTGCTAGGTATCGGTACACCATTCTCGTCTAAAATCTTATACACTTTGTGTTTAGTGTTGCGTAAGTGTTTCTTAAAGGGATTACAAAATTTGGCAGCATATCGACATTCACCGCACTGATACGGATATACCGGTGAGTGTTTCTTCTGATGCGACGTTAACATGGACACATTCTCACAGGAGTAGTCACATTCCTCGCATTTATACGGTTTGACATTTTCATGCTTAATTAGATGAAATTTGTCTAAATGATGCTTAACTCGGGCAACGAAAGGACATTTGGGACATTGAAAGACCTTTTCAATATCCTCATGAGTGCGACGATGCTCGTACTCCTCCCATTTTGTAGCGCTAAGGTGATGACATGTTTTACATTCGTACATTTTCAATTTTCCATGTTTGTAACGTCTCAGCTTTAAGCTCTCAACGAATGTGAGTCCAACGTTCGCCCGTAAATCTTCACTGGAATTGGACATTAATTCTTCTTTTTCTGAAATTTGTACCTCAACGAGAGATGAAAGTGACTTTGGTGACTTGGGTGGAGTAATATCCATCGGTGGTGTATGACGAGGCGTTAAAACAGATTTTTCACTTTGCTCCATATGAGACGAAGAAGTAGACGCACTTATAGGCCCCGGACTAGGTGTCTGCTGATGTGAACGATTCGATAATGGACGCTGAGAATAAAATTGACTTATATTAGGAGGTATAACAGCATTCGGATAACCCGGCGGTGTTAAAGGATTAAAACCCAACTGTAATACATGTGATGATGATGATGATGACGCGGCGGCTAAATTTTGAGCGGCCGCCTGTTGAGCTTGGTGAAAATGTTGCTGGTAATGTTGTTGCTGTAGCAATTGATGTTGTTGCTGCTGAGGCAAAGAGCCATCGAAGAATTGCTCACTATGATTATGAGGTGACAAAGTCATTGTATTCAAAGTATCCAACGAAGTAGCCTGCTGCTGCTGCTGCTGAATCTGATGTTTCAGATATGTTTCTAAATGATTGGTATTTCCTTGATGATTATTGTTGTGGGTGTTTATATTGTTATTGTTGTTGTTGTTGTTGTTATTATTATTACCGCCAGATGACGGGCTTAGGGTATCCGGTTCAGTTTTAATATTTGCCGCAAACATATTATTGTACCACGTATTGTGTTCCATATAATTGGCGGTATTAGGCATGGCTTCCCCCCAATTTTGCATAATGGCCGATGTGTATGCTTGAAAGAAGTCGCCTCTAAAATGAGAATAACCGAAGTTTTAAGTCTTTTTTTTTTTAATTAGTTTGTGACCCACATATAGAAAGGCTTGCGATATTGTTTTGCCGATAATCAGTTAAAAAAGCAATGCGAGGGAAAAAATGTGAAACTGAGATGGTTAGTTAAAGCGCGTGCGCTGAATTTTACGCGTTTTTTTTTCTCTTTTTTACTGTGATTTCTTTTGTTTTTTTATTTTTCTTTGTATAATTTTTTGTTTTTTTTTTTAAACTCAAACCACCATTTAAAGCACTTGAAAGGGGTGGATGGATAAAAATATTAATATATTTTTAATAATAATGGGGGTTTTTTTTCTTTTTTTTTTTTTTTTTTTTTTTTTTTGAAAAATGGTTGAAAAAGTACACAAAGTACACACAATTTTCTTCTTGTTTTTTTTTTTCTTTTTTTTTTTTTGCTTCACCACTTTTTTAAGCTTGTATACTAGAAAATCTCGTATAGAGAGATTGTATGGGTGGGTAGGGAGTTTAACAAATCACCCTTAAGTTTTTATTTATTTTTATTTTATTTTTTCTTTTGGTTGAGTGTATGAGTGGATTGGTGTTTGGGATTAGTTTTTATTTTTTTGTTGGTTTTAAAGCCACCCGTTTTTTAAGGAATATTATATTTTTTTTTTTTTCTCACAACTTTTTTAACCAATCACAAAACAACACAGCATATATAGATAGATAGGTTCGTTCAGAAGCATAAGTTTTATATAAAGAGATTCTTTTTTTTTAATATAAATCAGATTTTTATTTATGTATATGTGTATATATATGTATATATATATATATATATATTGTGTTTTTTTTTTTTTATATTCTTAATTTCTCTCTTTTTCGAAGTTTTCTTTACATTTCGTTACAAAAGTAATGCGTTACCATGAGAAGTTGTGTTAAATATTACGGTTAGAAAGTTAGAATGCAACTGATGTTACAGCCTAATAACACCCTAGTTTTAAACTCTGTCTAGGCAAGTTATCCCATATACACACACAATATGCACAAACAACGGCATATATAACGAAATACACCGACACATACACAGCCTCCTAATTATTTACTCACTCTTCTCACATACATAATCAGCTCTCTTACTCATTCTCACTCTCGCGGACTCTCATTTTTACGCGTACCATTATCACAGATTTCTATTTGTTTTTTTTCTTTTTTTTTTCTTTCTTTCTTTTCCTTTTCTTTTTTAGAATACCTGCTGCTTGTATACTCGCTCTCTTGTATTTTAGGTAAGTTCTTTTTTTTTTTGTGTATTCTTCCTTTTGCGATTTTTCTCTTTAACACTCTAATCCACGAGAAAAACGCGCCTTTAAACAAGTATTTAATATATATATATATATATATATATATTTATATATAAGTATATATCGTTAAAACATAAGATGGCAAAATTTTTCCCTTAAATCACTTTTAAAGATTTTTGGTGAAAAAAGACAAAAGAAAAAAAAAAAAAAAAAGAAAAAATTGTACGAAAAACATTCAAATTTAAGTTAAGGCTTAAGTTAAACAAGTAATCTTCTCACTCTTTTATGATACATTTCTGTTCGCTCTTTTACGATGAATGCGATGAATGCATCGCGCAATAAAAGATGTAATAAAAATTTTTGCTCAATATTTCTTTTCGTTTGGACAAATATTTAACTTAAATTCCTTTGTTATTTGATGCCCGGACAAAAATCTTTTTTATTCTGCTAAAGAAACAAATATCATAAATGTAACGCACAAGCGGCACAAGTGACCTTTGTTCGTGGTTACTATTTGCATACATATGCAAATTTACCTGAACAACTCTCTATAGGTAACTTTTACTCTTAAGTATAAATTTGAAGAAAATAATTTCAATATTTTTTTGTCCCTTAAATGATGAAATTTTTTGTTTTATAAAAAATGATGTAAATTCCAAGCAAGGAAGCAAGCAAGCAAGCAAGCGATTACTGCTGCATTTCACTACTTAAGTAAAGCATAAAAGGATCAAAACGTTTATATTCACTATAATCATAAAACTAATGCTCGTTCATTATCGGAATTAACTTGAAGATTTCCTTTTTTCGCCATTCGGCCGTTATAAGGGGTGAAACGCTCATTAACTTTTTGAAAAATCTTAAATGTTTCTAATGAAATATTTTGTAAATCATTTATTCTTAGCTAACTCGGCCATATTCAAATAAAAATTGCACTCACACTGATAATATATGTAAAATTGAACGGCCTTGAGCGAACTACACCTTACCGTCATACCTTGTTTCTATTAAATGAGTTAACCGTCCTATTACGCTTAGTTACAGCAGAGTGAGTGACTTTTGATTTCGATTACCGTAAGGTTGCAATTTCTTGTCGCGTTAGACACCTAAGTAGGTATATGAATGTTTGATCTGATTTAATAAAATATATCTGAAGGTAATTTTCACTTCGAGTCTAACGGTTGAGAAAATTTCAATTGTTCAGTCGTTCCTACAAGCTCCAGAGGCTTTCAAATACAAATGTGTGCACAGGTATATATATATTATATATCTGCAGACAGGGATATATATACAAATACATGTATATGCATATAAAAGCAGACTGATAAACAGATGATATATATAGTTATGTGTGTATTGGTGCGTGGGCGCGTATACATATATACGTTTTACGTACATTTGCATGTCAATATGCCATTTCCGGAATGGACTACCCCAGGTCCACCATCTGTGGCGCTCGTGAATGTCCCCTTTTGACTGCAAAAGGCAAACTTAAACTTCTCAACGCAAATCAACTCAGCAGTTGAGCAAATCCATATTTCTCGGGTGAAGGTTCGAATATAAATAGTAATAGTTTCGTATGATGGCAGATTGGCTGGTGGGTTTGTAGTGCAAAAAGCAGACATGAGAATGATAAGAAGATGATCCAACGATTGTGACATATTCCAGTACAAGTTGCACCAAATTTTTTTCTAGCCATCTCGTAACGTAAGGGTCATCGAATTGACTCGCCCAGCCTAGTAGTCATCTAGACTTATTCATAGTACCTCCAATATGTAAATTGAAACACAGTTTATGATCGAATAGAACACCAAGATGTGGGAGAGCGTTTACATTTTCCAGCTTGTAAGAAGCAATAAAGTGTTGCATAGTATCGTAGAATGAAATGAGCACCGCGTTACTAAGCTCTAGGATACTAAGCTAAGCTACTAAGATCGGCACGAAGGCTGTTTTGCTGGTTTGCTTTAAGGAAAACGCATGAAATGAAAACAGATCATTGCTTAAAGCTTAACCTTTTCTTGAGTAACGTCGCTCGCTTCATCTTAAGCAATTCCTTCTTACCATTGAACTTGTTAAAGGACATAAACTTTAATGTTTCCATCCATCGTTCCACGAATTTTCTTTTTATAAAACTAAACAAATATAAATTCGATTTTGATTTATTTAATCTACTTATAGACTTTCCTGGTAAAAATGGAAATGACATCTACAACTAACTGAATCTCTTTGTCGTATTTGCTTTGCCGAGCATTCTCGAGCTAATAGATAAACTAAATCTTTTAATGAAACTCACGTTACAATTCCTTAATGTTATTATGATCAGTTAACAAGCTTTTGCATGTTTGACTGAAGGTGTGATACACGTTCCTTATAAGTTTGTGCAAATGTTTTCTTTCTATTTGATTTGTTTTTGTGTTTGCTTTTGTGATACTTAACTCTCTGCGTACTGTACAAAGAGGAGTAAATGTCAAGCCACATTCCCAGAGGACTAATCACAAAGGCAATCTATATTATAGAGAGTAATGGCAGACAGCGCTTAAGCGTACGTCATCTCGGTTCGGTACATATGCGGTGGTAGATGCCACATAAGAAATCCGTCTTAAGCATATCATATACGAACGGGTTTCAACATTCATAAAAGGAGTTTAAAACTATCTTTCAAGCTCCCAAACTTGCTCAAGACAGTTATCATGACAGGCAGTTTATCGATCATAAAAGCCAGGACCACTTTCTATGTTAGGTTTTTGGGGGGAAATGAACAAGCTAACCTGGCAGGTAAATCTGTGGCTTCCACATCATCAACTACAAACGATACTATGGAAATGAAAATGAATCCTCAAAAATAGATTGGAAGAAAACGATTGAAGAGATCCCCCTCTCTCTTCACCTTTCGCTTAAAGCAAGAATGTCTTCACATACATTCACTGATTGGAGCATTCGTTTTTAAGCAAAATTGTAGTGAGCTCAGTCTACTCTCTCTGCGGTATGTAAGCAAGCAAATCTTGCATTGCCTTTGGGCCTCTGAAAAATCTAGTGAAAGAGTTGATCAACCAACCCTTTTAGCTTTAGATAATTTGATGATATTTTTGAGTCGACGCTATACTGAAGCCGTACCCGCTTAAAGGCTATAATGAATTAAATTCTTTACAATGGATTATGTTCATTAACTTTGTGCACCCTACACAAGAGTGTATTGAGTTTATGCGGATGTACGCAACATCCAGAAAGACGCACCTATTATTATACCAAATTGATCCAAGTTGGTCCGTCCGTCCATCTGTCTGTCTTATGTTTTTGTATTCAGGCCATGAGTCGGGATTTTTAAGATATTTTGCAAAAATTTAGCTTAATAAATGGTCCACCGCTATGTTTCATCTAACGCCCTATATGAATAACTGTAAAGCGGTGTAAGGCCACAGCCTACTATAGCGTTTGTTTTGTTTACCTGTCTTGAGATCGATGTGCGTTGTATGTGCGTGATGTATATTTTTAGCAGAACGTTGCCAGCTGCACAATTACGATAACTCTATTGATGATGAAAAAGACCCTATATATAAAGTCAAGCTTTAAAGCTAGAGGAACAGGGCAACACGAACTTGACACTGTTGGATATGGCAAACGCATAAGCAATGCAATGGTCATTCTTAGATTGTGCGTAGACTCATCCTGGTACAGGAGATGACATCGCATTAAAATTTCGTTCGTAATTCAGGATATCACTGGTTATTTTTTTCGAATTTCTTAAACGTAAACGCATCATAAACAATTAGTTAAGAGCACATTGTAGCGACCGCATTTATTTTATAATTAATTTAATAATTTTCTTATATTTTCCGCATAATTATAAACATTCAATTTATGCATTTTTTTTTTTTTTCTTCTCTTTATAGAAAAATAAACGCATTTTCCTTGTTAGAGAATTTTAATATGCACGGAAAAAATGTGAAACAAAACAAAAAAGAAAAAAAAAAAAAATTGCAACTATAAAATAACAGCAGCAGCAATAACATATGCCATTAATTTTTATGTCATATAATTTTGTAAAGTAAATTTGTAAACAAAAAAGAAAATTTTCAAAAAAAAAAAAAAAGCCAAAATTCAAAACTTAATGTAAAGTAATTGTTGACAAATCTATGAAAGAAAAAAGAATCCACATATCTATACATATATATATATATATTTACATATAGATATGTACGTGAAAAATATATGATATAGAGATAATTTTCGTGCCGTGAAATCTTCCTTTACACTAACAAAACCGACTGACTGACTGACTGACAGACAGATTGAATATTTGACTGACTGACTGACAGACTGACTGACCGACTGACTGAATGACTGACTGAAACACTGACAGACAAACAGACTGACAGACAGACACCCAGACTGACTGACTGACTGACTGACTGACAGACAGACAGGAACATAGGCAGATTGAGTAACCGACCGTCTGAATGGCTGAGTGACAGACTGACAGACAGAATGACTGACAGCCTGATAGACAGACAGACAGACAGACTGACTGACTGACTGACTGAGTGACTGACAGACTGACAGGCTGACTGATATAGAATGCAGCAAATGTATATATGTGTGCATTGTTTCTCTGGGATAGGACCACGTTTGATATTTTGATGCAAATGTGTGTGTGTCGTATATCGATTTCTGCGAAAATCTATTAATTTGGCGAATGATCTTTACTAGATTGCGCACAAACATCTCTTGATTGGTTAGAGAATAAGAGATTAAAAAATAGAACTGATCCGTACAGAGACACGTCCACATTGTCGAAGAAACTAAATGCATCAACGAAAAAATCGAGACATTTTAAATTTTTTTTTTTTTTGTCTATAACTTGCGATCCCATGAATATTTTTTCAACCTCGTATTTTTATTCGATCAAGAAATGCTTGTGCCAAATTTCAACTTCCTATCTTCATTTCTGCGACTACAACCGGCAAAAAAACGCGAAAAGCAAAAGTAATCATAGATTTTGTTGTTGTATAGACGTGTGGGCGTTGCAGACATGTCCGGTATTTGACTAGAGTATGTCATTTCCAAATTCTTTTGCAAATTTGTTGGCGATATCTTCACTTTTGCGAACGGGAGAATGTATAGCGCAGACACTACGTAGTTAGGCGAACGAACAGACGGACATGCTTAGGCGAATTTTAAATTTGAAACTGAATCCATAATCGATCATCCCAGAAGCAGGGAAGGCTTTCAAATCACTCTTAGACACATATGTAAAGAAAGGTCACCCTAAGCAAGCTAATCTAGCGCAATTTTTTAACACTTAAACACCTTCGAACTACATATTTTAGTTTAGAGAAGTTAGAAACCAATCGGTTATATAGACGTTGCAGCTTCTCAACAGATGCTGTTGGCACTTAGATGTTCGTTTCGGAGTGCTTCCAGTTCGAAAAGTTCGAAATGTTAAAGAGCGAGCATATTTTCAGTAATGAATGTTTTTTCCACCTTCTAAACGATTCAAAGCGTTTGTTAAGCTAAAAAAAAAATAATAATTTTTTGGAAAAATTTACAATTTTATGTATTTATTTTGACAATATCCTCAGACCACCTTATCGCTCGCTAATAAGTGTCGGTCGTTATCTATTCGCAAACCTAACTTTTGGAGTAAATTTGCTTTTGTTTTTGTTTTTTTTTTCCTTAACATGAGCAATGGTCCAGGATATGCCATCTGTTCGTACAACACATGAGGGAATAGAGAAAGATAGGCAGGTAGTGGCAGCTGGCCCCCTGGTAAGTGTGTACATTTTGTGTCGTCACCGAGTAAGAACTCCAAAGTAAACTGTACCGCAACTGAGATTTGAGCCCGCGAACACTAACTTGTTAATGTTAACTTGCTTTCAAAGAAAGGGATCCTTTGGCTGACGCAAAAACTTGAAAAGCTCGCCTTGTTTCAACGCGAGGAAAAGCATAAAAATAGCAAAAAAAAAAAAGTGCGAAGAGTCAATTGTATTGCAAATTTTAGACTCTTGGAATCTTGGATATCCAACCTCTAAATAGACGATTATTGAACGAATTCAACAATAGTATGAAAAGATGCTTGGGATTATCTTTATACCCTTAGGCCTTACCTTACTCGTCTCATAGCATAAAGGTATGTTAAGGGTAAACTCATCTTTTATGTAACGCTCTAAGCTTATCTGTCTGTCTGTCTGTCCGCCTGCCAATCTAATGTTTTCTGTGCAACCTCTGGACTGAGTCGCTGTCTCAACACTTTTTTCTATGAATAATTGTATTAAACGAATTCGTGTAGAATATTTAAGGCCGAGCCTTGGCTCACTATAACTTTTTCACTTGAATCGCTTTTCATTATCTCGGCAAATTTGTGTAGCAAAAGAAATTTGTTGTTGTTGCATATAAATCAAATTTCTATTATTTATCTAAACAAAAAGGGTTAACTAACCAAAGACAAGTATAGACAGACAGGAAGTACAATGAAATACATTTCGGATCTTATTCGAATCAAAGCAAATACATTTGCATTGCATTGACTCGAATCGGAGTAAGTTGACTGTAGAAAAGAATATTAGTTAGTGGCTTTGTGCGGATATGAAGATAATGAATAAATCGGTTGTGCTTATCAGGTTATCAGAGAGGTTCAATATTTTTTGTTGGTTATCTAAAGCACATATGAGATCTGCATGCTACGAATATAGCAACGAATTCAATATATCATCAGTGTGTTGTAGTAAGCATAAATACGCAATCTGTTAAAGATCTCTTGCTTATGTGTATTGTAACGATGCAAGGTGTGCATGTATTTGTGTGGGCAACACACAAATTAGAGGCCAAGTGTAAAATGAATGTATGTATCATGGCGCAGATACTTACACGCACTCAGGCAACACTATTGCCCCGCTAACTACATTGTGAACGCAAAAAAACAAAAAAAAAAGCAAAAACAAAAACAAAATCTAGCGAAAAATTAGGAAAAGAAAAAAGAAAATCTTTTCAGAAAACTAATTGCGCTTGGGGACGAACGTTAGATGCCACACATCTAGTTAATGTAAATAATATATGAAACTAGTTAAGTTTATTTATTATTTAGGAGGCGTGATGACAGGCTAACGACACATACTTGCGTGGTTTCGGTTAAATTTTACTTCTATTGCTTCGGTTTATTGTGAATTTTGAGCGATGCCTTACAACTTTGTGGAGAAGCATTTTAAAAGTAATTTTTCTTATACCTTACACCACGCACACGGATGCATATTGTCCTCGAGAAGGATAGACCCACGTTTTACTATACTAATCGATTCAGAATCACTTTGTGAATCGATCTAAGCTTGTCTGTTCCCCCTGTTCGTCTTGTATTCTTGCGTTGCAAGTGTTTGTACAGATCGCACAAATATACTTTCACCTCAGATCCGACCACTTTTTCCCCCACTTACCTTGGCTTATTTTAAAAAGCCATCATACGAATAATTGCCTTCGGCAAAGTGGTCTAAGGCTTTTAATGGTAATGATGCCTTTAACAGGCAGCTTTAAACGATCTTCAAATTGAACTAAGGAAAACCGGAATAAAAATATTTATTTTATATTTTTTTTTACTTTCAGAACGATGCAAAATAATAGACAATTAAAAAAAAAAAAAATGCAGTATAGGTATATAGATAAAAGATCGCCATTAAAGCGAAATTGTATTGTTATGGATAAGCGACTAGACATAAGCGACTAACATAGAGTCGGTCGGATAGAGAGATAGACAGAGAATTAATTGGCAAAATAAAGTGAAGGGAAAAGTTACATAACCGCTCGGAAAACCACGGAAACTTAGACGGACATATGGACATCTAAGTACAAAGTCTAGTACAAGATTCAAATAACAAAGAGCTAACCGCAAGGACGGACAACAACAATTGACCAATTGATATGATGTCGAAATTAATCGGTTAATCTAAAGGACTATTAGGTAAAGATGCAGTGAGAAAGATGGACCATTACACCTGAGTGTATAGACAGACGAACCGGTTCCTAAATCGCCTGATCGCGAGTACGTATCTTCTAGGAAAGCTTTCAATACTTGTTACTGGACACCAAGACTGAAATAATTTAATTAGTATACCATCGAGCTCGTAGTAGAAAAAGAGAACTCGTATCATGTAAATATTTCAATTTTCATAATACATTTTTTTTTATTATAACTTTTCTTTTTTTTTTTTTTTTGATTTGTTGTTGTAATATTATTGGTGTTGTTTTTATATAGTGACGCAGTAGAAATTCTTTCTTTACTCTTTCGTTGCTTTCAGTAAATATTGGAAAATATCAAAATACAACGTGTGCCTTATTGCCTGCCTGCCTGCCTGCCTGCCTGCTGCCAGCCTGTATGCCTACCAACCAACCTTCCTGACACATCTTTAAACAAAAAAATGCATTTAGACAAATAATTTTACACAAAACTTATTGCATCGACATGAACGCAATTTAAAAAACAAAAAAGAAATCTATTAACAATAATTGATGCGAAGGCCTACACACAACCTGAAAACTCTCCCGTTGTTACTTCTTTAAATAATTAGTCCACGATATATATTTGAACGGCTTTATCGAATATTCTCACACAAACGTTCAAAATTATGGGAAGAAAATCCTTAGCAAATAAATAAAGTTTCAGCGATTATAAGTATATAATGATGTTATCCGAAAAGTCATAGATTCTCAGTCTGTTCCGCCACTTACTTTTGTGATAAATTTCAATTTTAAATAAATAAAAACATTAGTAGTAGTCTGGCAAAGTCGGCTATTGGATACCCTATGCTGTTTCCCCTGGCGCTGTTCTTCACTTACAAAAAATAATCTTCTTCATTGATAAAATACCAAAAATTATACCATATCCAAGTGGATCCAAGTCAAATTATTATTACGCATCATTTTTCATCATAAAATATTAAGAAAATCAACATTTTCCAGGTGGAAAGTAGGAGTCCCAAGGCAGTGTTCGCAGGTTCAAATCTCAAGTAAGGGAAACTTTTCTTTCACTTCTCTATTTTTTTTTTTTCGCTTTCCTCTCTTCTTTCTGATAGTTACAGGAATAGGGGTCATTGATTATACATATAAAGGCTTGCTTAGGTTTCGTAAGAACAAACCAATCATATAAACTTAGTATGTCAGTGTAATTTTGTCTCTTCGGCGAAACACATAAATGCAAAGACAAATTTCGTAGCTTGACAGACGGACAGACACGGCTAAACCAATTCAGGAAATGATTCTGAATCCATGGTTAGAAAAAAGAGTGGAGCCTATCGCAAGTTCTTTTGGGTTTTACATACATGTCGTAGTTTCCGCGCTGCATATGATCTGGGATATAATTAGTGATCAAATATCGAGTTGGCTTGAGCTATAATGACACTACTCTTTAAGGGCATATTACGGACATGTAAAAGTTCGCCAAAAAAAAAAATAAATAAATAAAATAAATATTGAGCTTTAAGTAAAATGTCAAAACTAAGATTAGTATTACGACAACAACAACCAATTAGTTTGCTACATGACCGGAAAGACTTACTTTCGGCTCTAATCATAAGCTTATGGCTACGAGATGGGAAAAGAAAGAAGAGGAAGCGGAGACATGCATGTGGCGTTAACCGACGATTTTTAGAGACAAGTAACTTTTCATGTTAGATTCGTTCGCCATGCGCCTGAGCTCCTGGGTTCCGATGAATGCGATTCGCTGTCTAATAAACATAAGAAGAAAAATACTTGATGACTCTCAATCGGTTTTGGCTCATCTATTGGTCGATCTACGAGGGGTGAATGATAGTTGGCCACAGATTTTATTTAATTTCAGATCAATTGCCATCGGGACTCTGCCGTATCAGAAAAGCGTAAACAAAAAAATTGTGGCTATAGCACGGTGGACGCCGTATTATTGACGTATTTACACATTGAACATATTATTTACAAATTGAATATAGTATGCACCTGAGTAACTTTAAATAAAGTAATAATTTTTGTATATCAAATGCAATTCGAACAAATGCGAAAATTATATTTTGGCGTGACGGAACTTTTTTCACACTTCACCGTTATCCTAGAAATGACAGAAAAAGTCAAAATACTACATTTCAAGCCCTATAATAGAGCGCGAGTGCGGCTGATTTTTTCTAATTTCAAATTAAAAGTTTTTGTCGCATAGACGTGTCCTTGGAAAAGTTAAAGTCACTTCCAAACTCCTTTGCACATTTGCAATCGCTAACGGGCGAATGTTTACCACAAACATTACACAGTTGCATAGAAACACAGACGGACAGACGGACAGACAGACAGACGTACATGTTTAGGTGCATTTCAAATTTGAAATTGGATTTTTGAAACGTGTTTCTGCGCCTTATTAAGATATTGAAAAAAAAAATTTAATTTTGATATACTATAAGATTGGATGGATCTACCCCCCATAGAATATGCTTTCAGATTCTTGTATATTTATCTGCTATGCTTTATAAGTAATGCGTTTGTCCCTCATCCTTTGGTGATGCGTATAAAAAATAAAACTGTTTAATGGTTGCACACGCACTTCTCATTAAACATTTACGTATCGTTACTCATTCGTTCTGATCGTTGAGCATTCGAATGCTATATGAGCAATCCGTACCGCGATCTAATTAATCTATTGTGCTCGCTCATAAAGTATTTAAGATCATTAATAAGAGTTTGAGTAGATTTATTTATGTCCGTCTGTCCATTCTCTCTTCGCTAAGTCTTGGTGTGAGAATCCGCAGATCAGACTATGAAAAGATTTAACTTTGCCTATCTATTCCCAATTGACATCCACATATCAATTCCGAAAACATATATAGCCTGTTGTTGAAAAACACGGCTTCAATTTACCAAAAAAAAAAAAAATTTTTTAGCGTACAATAAATGCTAATCTATTCGATGATAAATGTGTATATCAAAGATTTGGGCAAAGGTAAACTTGACGTAAATATGCTCGTGGGGTAAGCTCTACTAGCTTCGATATAATTGATGCGTCCATCGCTAAGAAAACATCTTCAAAAAGCACAAAGTAATTAATACGACAAGTTTTTTTTGTTACTCATCCTATTCTTAACCATTTTCTCCTCGAGAGAAGTATTAAAGAAAAATAAATTTTAAAAAATTTACATACATATATACGTATTAATAATAAAAAATATTGAACAAAAAAACATCAACGTTTTCCGTAATGAAATTTAGAGGAAGAAAATTTAAAATGACGACAATAACAACAACAACAATAACGTCATTAGTTGACGGTAATTTGTTCTGCTAGGAAATTGTCATAAGTAATAAATAGTGAAAAAAAAATTAAAGCAGATTCTCTCTCTTTCTCTCTCTCTCTCTCTCATATTTTCTTTTTCTCTTTTCCTTCATAATATAAAGCGCGCAAAAATTGTCAAAATGTTAAGAAATTAAAAAAAAAAAAAAATATATAAAAAATAGTAATAAATAAAATTCTATTAAAAAACATTATAAATATTTTTAGAATCAAAGAAAGCACAGCAAAAAAAAAAAAGGAAAAAAACTGCAATAACAATAACAACAACAACAAGCAAAATATGAATAAAACTACGCCAATGCTAAACGTTGAAGAAAACAATATAAATAATTTTTGATTTTGAAAGAGAAAAAGCATTGCATCAGTTTATGGCTCTAAAGGCAACGGCAACAAGAACAACAAAGACAATAATAACAAAAAAATAAAAAAAATAAAATAAAAACCAACAACACATATCATCACATAAATGAATTTATGCATTTTTACCGTTTGACGTTTGAATCATTAAACAAAAACAAAAAGTGCAAAAACTATTGAGCATTTTTTGAGAATAAACAAAAAAATTTTTTTCATTTTTATTTTTTTTTTATTTTTTTTTTTTATAATCGGCATAGGTAGTACATTAAATTCGTTGAAGATTCGCAAGCAATACGAGTAATGGAAAGGAATGGAAAGGGTACATATTTCTGATTAGTCTACGCAGCAGAAAGACAGGAGTCAGATCTGTTCATCTGTCTGTTCGTGTTGTTTGAAACTAAGGTTGAGATTCACTCAGCCTTCTATTCTAAGAACTCTTGCTTTCTTTGTTGTTTCCGACCATCAGCTCAGGAATGAAAATTTGTCGCTTACGCTCTTCGCAAGGCGCAGATATTGTATAGAAACCTTTATGTTATTATTTGTACGTTTTAATCTTATCTTCCTATTCGTATCTGCTTAAAAGAATTTACAGAACCTTAGGTAAAATCCTGCACGTGGACACGAGCCATTCTCTAAGTGGGACATTAATATGATAGATGCTGGATGTAATACATTACGATAGATATTCATAATGGAAGTAGTAGTAGATCTTTTGATCTAAAGGTACGACGATAAGTAGTACATTACGATAAGTGCAACAGTAGGTAAAGTAGCGTATTCATACGATAGGCTTACCACTCCCGGTCAAAAACTGAGAAATGCTAGTGACTAGTGGCTCTTGCGACCTTCACGTAAATGTTACAAAAAGTTGCACGTTACGATAGATAGTACGTTACGATAAGTGGTATATTTTCTTTGTGCGCGATCAGCTATTCAGTGGATGTTCCCTAGTAAGCGTGTTTTACAGATATAGAAACTGGTAAAGGCGTGGTGAGGAAGGGGGTGGGGGGGGTTGGCAAGATGGCGGAGGACCAGTGGTGCAGATCAACGGTAACTTATAATTTTTAAGTCTTCGTTAGCTGAGAGAGGATTGCAAGTGTGAAAGGCGGAAGAAGCGGCGGAAGATCGGAAAGGATATGGTGGTGGTGTCAGGAGGAGAGAGCGAGGGCAAGATGTTGATGTCTTTAATAGGATCGGGAGGGAGGCAAATGCGGAGGGACAAGGGTGGTGACAGGATAGGAGAGTGAGTGTAAGATGGTAATGTTTGTGCATCCTTAGTAGCTTAGATTGGATAAAAAGCGGAGAGGGGTGCGCAGAAGACGAGAGGGGGCAAGATGGCGGCGACATGAGTGTAAGAGGGCAATCTTTGTGCATCCTCAGTAGCTTAAGATGGATTGCAGTTATAGAAAACTGAGAGGGTGACTGGAAGATGGGACTGGGCAAGATGACAGCCACGGGGGGGAGCGAGTCTAAGGTGGTAATGTTTGTGTATTTTTAGTTAGTCAGAAGAGAGAATAGGTATGGAAAGTGCTGGGAAGACGAGATAGATGGGGAGGGAGGGGCAAGTTGGGGACGAGAACGGTAAGTCAGTGAAGTTTCTCCAAGTTAGTTGTTGTCAAGTAAATTTTGAAACAATTAGGGGAATATGGTATGTTTGATTCTCGAATCGAAATCGAATTTTTTGATTCTCTATTAATTAGAGTAAGACTTGCTTCAAAAATTTTGCTTATTTAAATCTATCCGAGGCATGAATTCACCCATAGCAAGGGCGGGTGAATCTAAGTTCTATGTTCCTTGCTTTTATTCGGTATACAAAGAAAAATATATACAATAGGTCAGCGAGAAAGTATTAAACACTAGAATTTTGTCGCATAAAACGAAAGCCTGTTCGTATTAAACATAATAAAAATTATTGAGCTTATAAATTTATTGCTTTTGTTTGCGTAAAATGAATGGGTTAATGGATGTGACGGCAATTGCGTACAAAATTATTTATTAGATAGCTTTGAAAAATACTGGACCTTATCTTCTTTATATTCATATATAGGGACCCATTAACAATTCACAAGAAGTCTAAAACTAGAATTGATTTTCCGTTTAAAATGTTGGTGTAACGGTCTCTCCATTATATTACTATTCTCAAATATGTATGGGTGTGTGTTACACTTTCAATATGTCAGTTTGGCGTAATATTAACGGTGCTCGCCAAAGGAAACTTTACTACTTCGCTTAGCGAAACTCTTCATAAAGCTGAGCAAAATATGATAGACATCAGCCAAGTTTACCAACGGAAAGCATTCAATTATGTACTGAACTTTACTTGTGACAGAGCTTCATCTAAATAAATAATTAATATAAACTTTGTTGAAACCTTTGTTGAATGTTAAAAATAATGTTTCATCCAGATTTACTGATGAATTAATTCTGTTTGGCGAAAGAGAGGCTAAAGACTGGATCACAATGGATGTGAGAAGAGAGAAGCAATGTGTTACTCCTGTTGTAACAGGTGTTGAAAACCGTTTGTCAATCTCAAAAACTTTCTCTTAAAAAAGTGAAATAATTTTCCGGTGCAAGAACAAGTGCAATAATATAGGTTTAGAATAAAGTACTTACACTGTCATTGCATGTTACGTTTGCTTTGTGGGATTTATTTAAGAGAAAAGGAATATAAGCAAGTAACGGGTATGAAAGAATGCGCTCTAAGCTGAACATAATTTGTATTTCAGTTTTTTGTTCTCTGACAAAAAATTTCACAATATATAAACCATTGTAAATTTTTTCCAATGCCCCCTGCCCCCGGCCATCTGTCTACTAACCCATTATTTTTCGGGTGAAAGATGTAGAAAAAAACTTTTACATTATGATATTTTCTTTTTTCCTTTTTTTTTTTTTGTGCTTCTGTTGTTTATATTAAAGTAGAGAATTTATTTTTTTGTGAAAGATTTAAAGGCAATTTTTAGTGAAAATGCGCTTTAAGAATTCTGAAGGTTAAATATTGGATGAATGTGTGGGTGGCGTAATGTTTTCTTTAATAATAATAATAATAATAATAATAATTTATTTAAAAAATGATAGAGTATTGCAATGAAATGCATTTCGAAAGAAAAAAAAAAAAAAAAAAAAAAAAAGTTGGAAAAAAAAAAAAAAAAAATATCCTCAAAAAATTTTTAAAAATTTTTTGAAATAATTGAAAAAAAAATTTTTTTTTTTTTTTAAGCACTAATTTTTTTTTTTTTTCTCTACTTCCAAAAAGGCAAAAAAACCCGAAAAAAAAGGAAAAGGAAAAAACCGCACACGCATGTCCAAGCGCGCTCGTCGAAAATAAGATGATTTTCTGCTTTTTATATTCTTGTTATGCTGTTTAATATGAACAAAAATTTACCGTTAGGTTTTTTACTCTCTTTGTTCTTTGTATTTTTTTTTTTTTTTTTTTTTTTTTTTTTTTAAATAATTTTTATATTTAATAAATTTTTTAAAAAATATTTTACGCCTTATTTTTTTCTTTTCGCTATCGATATATTTAACGTTTCAATGTATAAAAGTGTTTGCTTTTAGAAAAAAAATATATATATATAATTCACACATCCTTCCCGTTAGAAGACTTCAAATAAGACTAAAAATTTTGTAAAAATAATGTTTTATTCACACATGTATCGCTGCAGACGAAATCAAACATGAAATTTTCTAAAAGGCAATAACACTAACAACTAATACTAATACTAAACAACAAAAATGCATTTCATATAAAAGTGCATTAGAACTGTTTACATGCACTTACACTTATGCCAAATTTATTGTTTATCATTAGCTCCATCGCTCTCTCTCTCTCTCTCTCTTTTGCTCTTAACAGAACTCTTTTTCTCGATTTTTCCTTTTTTGTTTTGTATTTATTGAGAAATCTTAATTCTCTCGAACACTCACTCATTTACTCATTGATAAATAAATAAATAATTTCTCTCTACTTTTATTTTTTCTCTTTGCTTTTTTTCCCTTTCTTTGATATCTTTTTTTACAATTGATATAAAATAAATTGAATTTTCTCTTTATTTTTTTGATGTTTTAATTTTTACATATACATTGGTATATACATATATATATGTAGGATTTTTTGAAAATTTTTGTTTTCTCACCAAATGTCTGGGATGCAATACTAGCAGCGGGCGTAGGGAAAAAAAAGGAGCAAATATGTAATTATGTTTAGGCTTAGATGAATGCTTGCGACAGTGTGTGTAAATGTGTAAATCCTACAATTTGACTAAAATACTGTATTGAATGCATTAAAGAGGTATGTATATGTAGTTGTTGGTATTGCCGTTATTGTTGTTGTTATTGGTATTGTTGTTATTGTTTTTGTTTATTAAATTTTAGATTTAATGCAATGCATGCATATTTCTAATGTTTGCATTTTTCCCTTTAATTTTTTGTTGTTATTTATTCGTTATTCGCTTTACGAGAAAGGCATTGCTGCTAAATGTTTAATTAGAAATTTTTGAATAACTTTTTCGTAAATCAATTTAAAATCACTTTTTTTTGTTTTTTTTTTTTAAAGTTTCCTTATAATAAATTTTTACATTTATTTGCATATTAATTCCAATAATTTGATTGTACTGTACGTGCCCTTTAAGTATCTGTTGGGCACTGCAATATATCTAAAATTTTTCAGACAGAAAGAAAGCACGCAAAGACTGAAACTATTATTTACTTTTTTTTTATAAAAAACGAAGATTGGAAACGCATTTAAGTATACATAGATTTCCGATCGAACACAAGCTTAGCCATGCTTGTCTTTCCTTTCCGTTTGCCGACATTAAAATTTACGATCTCTCCGCAATATTTGGTGTTAAATTGTACACCAACACTTATTATTAATTCCAAAGCTCAAAGCTTTAGTAGAAATGACTATTATTATTAGAAGAATAACTAGAAGATCTATTGCACTCGCCCAAGCTCCTAGCCGTCCAGTTTTAGGATTTCTATAAATCCAGCCACATTCTGTGGATCGCCGCACCATACCGACCATGTCCGACGTAGTAAAATGCTTGCCAAACACTTGCTGCCTGATTCTGCAGGTGGCCTCATATTTATGTAGAATATTATGGGATATTTTACTCGTCCCTTGGCAGGATCTGCATGAATAGGTATCAAATATAGCCATGTTTTTCAGATGGTACCTGAGGGAATCATGACCCGCGTAGAAACTGGTTTCTAAACGTAGGTCGTTTCTTCTTAGTTCCAGTAGTTTGTGCGCCCTACCGGAAAATCTTACGAATTCCTTTGCCTACCGTTATCTTGCAGATTGCTTGCATCGACCCATTGCGATACCAATCGTGGCACGCCATAGAACAGTTCAGGACCACAAATGACCCATCGGCCTCTTCTCTCTTGTCAGCCCTTTCGTTGTCCTCAAAACCCGAATCTCCAGGCACCCAAATTAGTTGCAAATCATTTTGCCTGCCTAGCTTGGTCAGGGATTGAAGGCATTCCAACACCAGACTGGATCTTATCATTCGCCCCGAGTTATTCATTCGAGTTTACGGCGGCTTCGCTGTCGGAATATATGCAGATCCCCTTTCTACAGATGCACATCCGGTGCTTGCGTAGACTTCTGCTTGCAATATGGATGTCCCATTGGTACAAGGTTATGGTAACTTGGTCCGCAAACCCCAGGCCCAGTTTTGCCATTCTCCAATTTTGATCCGTCGGTTGTCTATTTCCTTGATTCCAAACCGTCTCACGGGGCCTGGATTTTCCGATCGTCAAATATCTAATGCAAGGCATTTCCTGAAAACATTTTACCCAATTTGAGGGGATTACTTTAACCTGTTGGAAATCTCTGTTCTGGATAAATCCAATGAAGATAGGAAAATTGAAAAGACCTCTTATGCTGGATATCCCATTAACTTAATTTGGTCCTTAAACTATTTTGGTGAATTTTGCGGTTCCTTTTTCTTTACTTCACACCTGCGCTATTATATTGTTTCCAATGGGAAGCAATTTTACTCATTTTGGTATATTTTATAAAGAAAATGTTTTTTTCTTTAATCAAATCTCTGTGCTACATATCCCGAAAATCATTTGAAGCGAATCAAGTATTCTCTTATAAATATCAAACAACGATTTATAAATAAGTTAAAGTATGGAAACACAATTTTAAATTCATCTAAAAAGTGCCGACAAGATATGTAAAAATATGATGCGTCACATATACCATACGGTATACCGTTATTACATGTCATGCATAAATTAAACAAGTTTCCTGACATTTCTACTTTTGAGACAAACGCACACATCCCCTACTGCTTATTTCCATCCCAGTCTACCTTTTAAACTTTTCTGACCGCCATCATGCTAGAGCCCATACACTGGTTGACTGATCAAAACAATACAAAACGAGTAAGAGAATTATATTCGGTTAGGACCTATCGTGACGTCAGCGATATTGAATTTAGAATTAAACCACTTAGCTTGTCACATCCTGCTCTCCACGATTGTACTGCCTAGGAAAACCGAATCCTTCCTGTTGTCAGCAGTAGTAAGCCGAGAACCTAAAAAAGTGAAGAAAAACAAAAATTTAAGCATTCATAACGTTTCGTAGGCGGCGGCCGATTTTTTCCATTTTTCCACAGATCTGTACAGGACTATCCAGAGAACACAAAAACATATTTTAAACGATGTATCTGCCGTAGTTTACGAGCCAGGAGAAAGAAACAATATTGTATTCATTTTAGAAAAACCAGATGGTTTCAGACAATGTTGTGCTACGATCGTACGTAACCTTTGACCGATTTATACCATTTCCAATATCAATATCAATATCCAATGATTTTAATAAATTTGAAGTCGATAGCTTCAGTTGTGCGGCCAAGAGAATGTTTGGCGCAGACAGACAGCAAGACAGACAGGGAGACGTGCTTAGCTCGACGATCGAAAATATTTATGCGCTTAACGGGCTCTCTGATGCTTCCTTCTGGGTATGGAAAATGAAGTGCACATGTTGGTGAAAACACTAAGAAACATGATTATGAGCGTAAGCGTACGCCTTTCAATCCGAAAGCTTATTATTATCAATATTATTATTATTATTATAACTTTAGCCAGAGAATAAATTCCAAGACTAAAGTCTTAAAGCACTAGCAACTAAGGCTTTCGGATTTATTAAAAACTCTATCGCACTTGGGATTTGAACCCACGACCATTGAGTTGCTAGTCGAGACTCTTGTCTACTCGACCACTCAGATGGATTGTCCGAAAGCTTAAAAGGCATGTTCCACACGGCCAAGTCAATTCGTTTAGTGAACGACACTGATCTCAATTTTTTACAAATATTTCCCTTTAACTGTCCTTACGCTACCACTCTAATTGACTTGTGTATATGTGTATATATTTAACCCAAACCTGATTGATTGCGAGGATATCTTGAAAATTGCAGAAGTGTCGGCCCAAGTCGCGTATCGTATGTATTCTATTTCCAAGTATTCAATTCTACTTATTCGCAATTGTATATCGAAAGAAGAAGATCGTATGAAAGGAAAAAAAAAAAAAAAACGATACAATCCCCGTAAAAGAGATATATATAGACTTTGTCATTGTGCCCGACATTCGAAGAAGTCAGACAAGAAAGATGTTTTCAAGTAGGACTAGTAAGTCTGACCTTTCCATTCCATATAATCTTCATTTGCAATCGTTCAAGTGTTTGGAGGGATTTTTTATATATATATGAAATTTACTTCATTTTCTCTACAAATGAACATATTGAGTCAATATATGTATATATGATGCTTCCCTATCCCAAGTAGTTGACCTTAGTTTCTTTAACTACTTGTTTTATGCAAAAAAACGAAATCCTATGATCTTGAACTCCTTAAATGCAAACAATAAAAATTGTTTTTTTTTTATGAAAATTTCATAAGAATAAAATCCGATTAATACTCAAGGTGGTTTGCTTTAAAATAAAAACAAAAACAAAAAAAAAAAAAAGAATTAACAAAAGTGTGCTAAATATAAATATTTTTACATATTATTGTTGTTGTTCGATGGAAATCAAAAATTCAAAATCACTTTTACTTTCTATTGACAGCGAGCACACAAGCGTAAAACTTTTTACATTAGGTTTCCTCGCTTACTATTCTTCCTCAATATGGATATATCATTGAAAGAGAGAGAGAGAGAGAGAGAGAGGATAGAAGATTAAGTTATTATGATAAATAATAAGGAAATCATAAGGATATCAGATAACTTTATATAAAGAAGATTCATTAATACGTCATTCCTCAAGAGATGAAAGGCGATCATGAAAAGAAAGAAATTATTCATCTGTCTCCCTCGATAAAAGTTCAATTCCGATCGTTATGCGTCGCCTTAGCTATTTGCATTTATAAATCTATATATATATATAAAAAGTTTAACACATATTTTCGCTTCACATATTTTAACTGGACGGACACGCATTCACGTAATAGCATTTATATAAAACAAAATATGAGAAAAGGGAACAATGAGAAAAACATTTTTTTTTTGTCTAAATTAGACAAAAAAAATAAAAAAAAATACAAGCTTTTATTGGAACTTCCCATTCGAGCTGCAACATAAACAACACTTGGACAACTCTAGCAACAAATAATTAAAAAATGGCATTTTCAGTATACTCATGTCGCTGATCAGCATTTTTGTAAACACCTAATAGACAGACAGACGGACAGACATATTCAAATCGATTCAGAAAATGTTTATGACTCGATCGATAGAACTAATGATGAAGGTGGTTCTAACCAAGTTGCTCCTGCATACATGCATACAGGCATCTTTACATGCATCTTCTTAATACGCTCTACACGATGTAACAATGCATATGTACAGTGAGTCTTATCAACATGGAGTTTTCTCGATGTAAGGAACGAATGAATATTTGAAGGGGTAACCATTTTTGTATAATTTTTCCTGTGTGAGTCGGAGGGATCTTGCTCCATTCTTCTTTTAGTCCATTTTTTAAGGTCTTGGACGAAATAGATTGTGTATGCTTTCGTACACGGCGATCTCCTTCATTCCACATATTTTTGATGGGATTCATCTCGGGTGATTGGGCAAGAGGATGAAGCATTTTGTGGCAGTTATATGAAAGCCATTCTAGAATTAAGCGGGAAAATGGCAAGCTTGTGCTTAATAATAATAAGTTTATCCTTAAATGACCCTTTAAAAAACGCCAATTTTCCGACTCCATTGGCTTCAATGCGGGCTCAAACTATAACATGATCATTGCCATGCTCGCTGTGAGCTGTTGATACAACAACGTAATAAGAAGTTGAGATCATTATAAATCGTCTACTAATGGGACTAACTAACTCTTAGCTTCAAAATTGTAATGTTATAGCATTTACACTATTTTGCCTTTCAATGAAAACTATATGTTATGGCATTTATATTCGCGAACGTGTAAAATCCCTTACGTTATGTGAATGATTAAAACCAATTGCAGGTATTGCAGGTATTTTAGCTATCTTTTGTTTTGTTAATACTTTCAGCGCTTAAATCTTGGGTTCGATACGTTTATAAAATGCACACACAATGTCACAACCAGTAGCGATCGAAGAGAAATTCCCAAACGGCAAAAAAAAAAAAATTGAAGAAAGCATGGCGAACGGATAAGCGATGGATAAGTGAATTGCGTTAATTTCTATTGACACCTTATCCTTCCTTATCCTTAATATCCTTAATAATTTTATGGAAAATTTCTATAGCATGACGAATTTATAAAAATATTTGCTTTATATGCCTTTTAGTTATATTTATTTGGATATTTTATAAAATATTTCTACAATCACTAACTCTAATGATAATCATAAACAGACATCTATACACCCGTAGATGTATATGCTTGCATACATAAATAAATATATCTAATTATTTAATGTTTGCATAAATTCATGTTACTATAGGTATAACAGCGTATGTGTTGTGTATATTTGTGTGTGTGTATGTGTGTGTGTGTACGCGCTTTTTTTTTATGTTTTATTGCATCGCTGCATAAATATTTTTAATTATTTTGATATAGATATCGTTTGTCAATAGATAATTTACTGTTTTGCGCTAAAAAAATCGAATATATTTTGATTTTTTATACATATATTTATGTATTTATTTCTTCCTTTAATATGTTTTAATACAAAATATAAAAATTTTTATTTCACCGGTTGTTTCACTGGCAAATCAAATATTTTTTATTAATCGGCAAAACTTCTACACGCACACAGTCTTGAGATTTCAAAAACTGAGTCAACTTTGTCGGTCCGTCCGTCCTTGTTGAAGTTTTTAGCAAACTAACTAACACTAAAACTTTACATTTATGAGTAATGAGCAAAAAACCAATTCTTTATGCCTTTTGAAAAACAGAGTTGCTCTCAGTTCACATTTGGTCCATTTTCAGCATTAAACCTGCGCGCAAGAAATGCCTATGTTTTTGCAAAAAATTGAAGTCGATAGATTTATTTTTTGCGATCAGAAGAATGTTTACAAGAAACATTATGAAGACGGACGGACACACATGCTTAAATCGTTCCAGAATTTGATCCTGATCGAGAATATGTGTACTTTGTGAGCTCTTCCCTTTCCCTGGGCATGGCAAAAGTTGCGCCTAAATTAATATTGTCCTTATCTTTCGGCGGTAGGTATAAATATGTAAATCCGTGATAATGGAATATATTATTATGCCATAAAACTACATACATAGATGTCACAGTACCCTTAATCATAATTTCATAGGGAAATGTTCGCTGTGAGTTTCAATCGCAATAGCGTACAGTTCCACAAGGCAACGAATGATCAAATATATATGTAACGAATCATAAAATGGACATCGTGGCAACAATATGCATACATACGTATACACCAATATTAATAATATTTTCGTCCACAAACTATGAAATATTCAGACTTTACCTAGAAAAAACTCATTCAAAAGCAGATAAAGCAAATGCTACAACGTGAGCTCGAAATGTGATGATTTTGCCTTAATCGCCTTACAATTTGAAAGCGTAGTAAGAGATTTTAAAAGAGATTTGGAAGGAAAATGACCAAGCATACCAAGCAACTTTGCATCACATATATAACACAGTACAATACATAAGCGGCGTATTGATAAAATGCATGATTGAAGGACACTTCTACGTGGGTATAGGCCAAAATTATGCAATCCTCATTTTTATAGTGCATGTAAATAATGCTTCATAGGTAGAAAATTATGAAACATTTTTGCTTATCAAAACACACGCACGAAAGACGACAATCTCCAAATCTTCAAATGGAAATCATTTTCAGCGAAAAGTCCTTGCTTTCCCTGAATATGTTTCTTAATAAAGGCAATTACTGTATTTGATCAGAACTCCAATCTTTTTGAAACTGAATAAAAAATGTTCGCTTCTCAGACTGTATATCGCTGGTGGTGGAAGACCACATTAACATGTTTGCAAAGGACAAGTCCAAAAGGACTTGAGAGAAACTCAACTTTCATTGTACCGATCTGTCCGTCTTGCCTTTTTCCTTCAACCTATAGGCCGCAATTTTTGAGATATTTTGATAAAACTTTCCGCGCTGATATACATACTTTGGCCCAACGATTAGACCTATTAAAAATGATTCGAATCAAAAGAATATAAAGAGTGGAGTAAAGAGTGAAAATTAAGAAAAACATTTCGCATTTGAACGTTCTGTTTATATATATGTAGATCGAGTCAGGGCTATATGCTTTTCGAAGTCCATCGGTCCGTTACTAAAATGCTTAAAGCGTTCATGATTTTTGATGAAATTCCGACTTATTGCAAGCAAACAGACTTATCTAAAAGCTAAGATAGAAAGAATTTATAACATCTTTACCTGTTTCAGTTTCGGGAATAGAAAGAACTAACAATTCGAAAAAAAACCAAAAAAAAAAAAAAAAAAAAACAGGCTCATAAATATGAACCAATATGTAAATAATCCATTAGGTGTTGTTATTATGATACCATAAATACAACATCTAATCCCTTTACGGATATGTTTAGCGTTTCGCATTCGTCCTTCACGCATCGTGTCCTTTTCAACATTATTGGCAAATAGAAATTAGAGCAACTGCACGCAGATTTTTAAAGTTTCTCTAGCGCTAGGATATCTTTTGTTTTTTCTTTCTCTTCTTTTTCCATGCAATTCTTTTGTCTTTTCTTCCTTTCCCTTATATTTATTTTGTTTTTTTTTTTTTTTCTTTCGGTTTTTATTTTAATCCCACGCAATAAAATAAAGTTAATGAGCGAACAAGCGAGCGGATCTCGCATTTTATTAAAAATTTTCGGGAAGAGATTATTTTTTGTTAGTTTTTGAAAATTCATAGAAAAATGCATCGAAAACATCTTTTGTCATTTCTCGTGGTGATCGTAAATCATTTCGTGTAAATCCTTCAAATTTTCATAAAAATTTCAAAGATACTTAAATCGCAAGGCAAAGCACTTTCTAAAATTCGTTAAGCCCTTTTGCGTATTCACGACGCTTCCGAGCTAAATGCCGCTATTCATAGCGGAAACATTTTGAATATTGTCCTTTAGCAAATCTATATAGACAGTTAGATATATATTAAATTAAAAAAAATAAATTCTAATATTCACTTTTTATTAATTTTTTTACATTTTCATAATTCATGATATTTTCCAAAAGATCTTAATAAGCTTTCCTGCAAATCATAATTTGCAAGCGTGATCTGGATGTAGAGGAAAAGCAGATTGAACAAACATATGAATTAGAAAAAGGGAGGGGGAAAAAGAAGAACTGACTGTCAAAAGGGTAGACGGAGGGGACATTATACTCGCGCGGAACTTCAGTGTACGAAGAATCGGAAGATCGGACCAGGGGAAAGCCAAATAAGCCAAGCGATATATGCCTTGAAAAAGATTCGCCAAAGAATGATAAGCCAGTGAAAGAACAGAGGAACTGTGGACTGAAACTAGGTAAAGAATTACGTACACACTGACGAGACTAGCTTTATTAATGTAAGTGCGAGCAGAAGATAAGTGAATAAGTTAGAAGATTGTGAGCAAAAAGAGAATGGAAAGAAAGAAGACCGAGGGAGGGATCCAAAGATAAGTAGATGAAAAATCTCACTGACGGAAGGACTGACAATGGCGATGCGAAAACGAGCAAGAAAAATGAAGATGGGAAGGTGAAGAGAAAGTCGAATAGACGATCGAGAGACTAAAGAAAGCGAGCAGGCCGAACATATGCGGATAAGATAGAAGACAAGAGTAAAAATAGGCCAGCGGAAAGACAGATGGATAGAAGAATGAAGGGGAAAGATAGACGGGTAAAACATAGCCGGAAAGGCCGAAAAGTAGACGGACAGGCCGAAATATAGTCGGACAGAACGGTAAACGGACAGAGGACGGCACTGAAGAAATAATGAACAGGCCGGAAGATAAACGGACGGAACGATCAACGGATGGAAGAGTAGATGGTCGAAAGAACAAGACGTAGGGAAAAGAGGTTAGCTCGAGGAGGAGAGTATAAAAGCATAGACCGAGGGAAGAATGAATGAAGGTAAGAACAGATAAAGTGATAAGGCAAGCGGATGTAAGGACCAACGAATGGACTCATAGACCCACACAGTCAACTTCACAAGTTTCAGTTTCTATTGATTAGTATAAAAATGTTTATTGGAGAGGTTCTTGCAATTTTTCGCAGTCAATTTTGAATATAAACTCTACGCATAGACGCACTCAGCATATCGTGCATGTGTATTATTTAGTTTTAGTCGATGAAACATAAGCCATCACATATGGAATTTATTATCATTTTAGCATTAGCTAACAATATCTATATATGTCAGTATAAAATATATATAGGGGATAAATAGCAAAAAAAAAGTCTACTCCAAAGTCATATAAAACTTGTGTTGTTATTATTATTACTATTTAGTTTGTTGTCGAAGGCCAGCTTACCAATAAGAAGTGTGTTGGCCAGAAATGATTATATGGAGTGGAGAGGAAAAAGAGATAAAACTTTGAATACAAGACGGCAAGACGGACCGACAAAGAAACAAGACATGATTCAGTGCAATGAAACATGGGTTCTTTGGATGTGGCGCAAACACTTAATGCGCGCCCTCATAGTGCAAGTGGTGTAGCACCCTAATATATATAAAATTTGTTAAAATTCATTCAACACTTAACTTTAATATGTTTGGATCAACCAGTATGTATAATACATAAAACTCTATTTGCATTGTCAACAAAACCACAAATATAACGAGAGGTAGTCTAGTCGGCAATTTTTATTCCCTACACCACTTGTGTTATGGCACATATTAAGTGTGTACGTTTGGACATATGTGGCATCCTGAAGGGCTTAAAACAATTTTTGAATTGATCTAAGCTTGTTTCTCCGTCTGTTGTCCGTCCATATAATTTAATCAACCTACAAGTCGCAATTTTTGAGATATTTTGGTAAAATGTGGTAAATTGATGCACCGTTACCGGCGAACGCTATGGAAAATGGCTGCGTTCAGTTTACTTTTACGATCACTCCCCATATAAAGATTTATTTGGAAAATTAATTATAGGAAAAAAAATTGCAATTTTTAAAATTTCTCAACGGAGGTCATTGAGAAATAATATTTCGGCATTCTTTAGAGGTACGGAAAATTTGTTTCGGCTTGGGAGATATTTTGATCCCCCTCTCGTGTAATCGTTCGTAGGAAAACTGAATCTTTATATGGCAAATAAATGCAATTTTTAATATTTCATGGTGAAAAGTGGTTTACAAGGGCAAATTGACAAAGAAATCAACCTTGCCGAATATGAGCTACGTAGGTTAATTTTTTGGATGCCATCGCATACAAGTATTCTCAGGAAGTGTAAGCTTTAATAAGTCAAGGCAGACTCAACGAAATTTGGCATACAAATGAAGTGAAGCAAATTTAAACCACATGGATCTATTTCTTGGACCCCACCCCATGTAAGATTTCTCGTGGATATAGTAAGCCTTACAGAATAGGATCCAATTTTTAATATTTTGTGATGAAAATTGATCCTTTGTAGTAATTTGGCACAAAAATTAATTATAGGGAATTTGGGTCACAAAGATCTATTATTTAGAGAGTAATATATATATATATAGAGGTTATCATAAAAGGTAAGACCTTAAATGAGAGATAGGTTTTATGACGGAAACTGAAAAGTGATAAAATTTTTAGGAAATAAATTACATTTGTTAAATAGCATCATCATCACGCCATGCGACGTTATGGTCATCCTCCAATATGCTCGCTAACATCCGTATATCGGTGGATTTGTGAAATGTTTTTCAATTTATTTGTCTTTAGCTTTTATCGAGACACAAAAGTTTTTAGAATTATGGCATTCGTTCATCCAATTTTGCAACATATAGAATAGTTTATTAATATCCAGGTACCTGCCTGTTAATCGATCCATACCGTTTTGTATCCGGTTTTCCGGTTCCCTTGTTTGCCTGGCATTCACCTAAAAGAGTTCCATGACTGCCACGCTGTCATTCTCACAATTGCGAAAATTTCAATGAAAATCTCAAATATGTCACGTGTAGCATGAGCTCATCCATCCTAAGACCAAATTTTATGTATTAAGCAATGGCTATAAGCTAAAAATAGTTAAGAGAAAGAAAAGCTACTGCGTTTATATCGTTAAAAGCAACAAATCGAATCACATATAAAACTGATCTGGAAAGTGCTCTCACTTTCGTATATACTTCTTGGATGGGCATAGTGACAACTATAGAACAGATTCGTTCCATTATAATTCTAGAGTTCTTACTGCGTATGTATATGTGTGTGTGTGTGTGTATAACATGTTTATGTTTGCTTGACTTAATTAAGCATAATTTAAATAAGACCCCAAGGGATTTGATGGATACACACACACACACACAAACACACGAATACATATCTACAGAGAAAGTCAAATCTAATATAAATGCATTTTGATAAGGATATACGGATAAGTATGTGTGAATAGGTTTGTGTGTGCTTGTATGCGTACATGTTTCCGCATACATTGTTTGCTTTTATATAATTGATGTAATTGAGTGCAATATTGCACTTTTGTTATTTTTTATTCCAATTATTAAATTTCATGCAAGAACATTCATTATAAACAAAAACGTCATAGCAAGCATAATTATTACCAAAGTAATTGAAATGTTCGCGGAGTGGACCCGATTAATAGGGTAAGTTTCTTTATATATTTCCTGACCGTCACCGTGGTGCCTTTATGTACAGAATACATTTCCAACATGGTTGCCCAAATGAAAACCAAAACACAAAAACACTTTGGAAATGTACGGAACGCGGTACCTCTCGAGATGTTTTATCGCTCGATATTCTGGTTTGAAATTGCACTCCAATATATTAATCAAGTTGCAAATATGTTTTCATAATTGCATTTTATTTATTTATTTTTTCTTTTAGCTTTTTATAGCCAATCCGGCGCTATATCATATGTACATGTAACGCGGTAATGGCCAGAAACGAGTGCGGAAAGAGAGATAAAGACGGAGCAGGAGCCAAGGAGCTCCTTTCACTAAGGCCACAGTTACACATCACACTTAATTAAAGTGTTGTTTATTGAAATGAAAATTGATCCTTTACTATCAAATGTCTTGGAAAGCTTTGAGGTTGGGTAAGCTGATAGTGTTACTTCAAAAGGAATACAAACAGATTTTGTTTAACTATTGTTGGGCGTTCCCTTAACATTTAAAGCATACGAAACCGCCACTCAGCAGTGAAATATTAATAAGCGGGCCCCCTCCACACCCTCTCCTGTCCCCCTCTCTATACCTCTGTGGTCCCGATCAATAGATGTTATGTGTTTACCGTCCGAGCTGTTACTGTAGCTACAATCATACACCATTCGAAATTCAAAAATAGTATATAGAGCTGAGTATTGAATCCTTATTACTACATGTCTTACAAAGCTTTGCGGTTGGCTAAGTTGATAGTGTTAAGGGAATACAACTACGCTTTGCTTAGATCCTACAATGCATACCTTTAAAATAGGACAGTAAGCGATCCAACAATTTAGCAATGTAATGATAACGAGGCACCTCTCCCTCTCTCCTCCCCACCTATCTCCCCCATCCACCTTTTTCATCCTAAGCCATTTATATTAAAAACATGCATTTAGCAATTTTTCTTATCTTTAGTTTTTTCGCTGTATTCTAAGCGTTAGCCTGTCATATAACCATTGCGGTCGTTCCTTTTTTTTAATTTTCTTTTCCAATTTTTTTTTTCTTTCTTCAGAATTTTCGTTTGTTTATTTAGGTAAATAGCGGCTGCATTAACCTTGAGGATGCGCAGAATAAGCGACATTGTAAAACATTGTTATAAAAACGTTACGCTCTATTTGAAATTATGGAAATGCATTGCTATGTTTTCCTAAAAACTCTATTTAGCTGCTTTTTTTTTAAATTTTTACTTATTTCCGAAAATTTTATATAATAAAAAAAAAGAAAAAACAAAAGCAAAGTGTTCAATAATTGATTTAGTTCTTACTACTTTAACCCTTTAACTCGGTTTTTGGGCAAATCCTTGAACATATATGTATTGTTGCCTTCTTCATTTTAAAAAGATTCTCAGGGATTTCCTTTTTTCTATATATTTTTTCTTTTAATTTTTTTTATTATCTCATTAAAAATTTAGTTCATTTTTAATTGTTGCTTATTTTTTGTTTACTTTTCTACATTTATTTCTTTTTCCAAATCCATTTCCAATTATTTCTTAGAAATATTATTTCAAACATATTATTTTCTATTTTCTTTCCCTCTTTTTTCGAAAATAAAACGAAATATGTTTGAAAATAGAACAATTGTTTGGTAGGTAGGAATCGCCAATGCCAAGTCGGTCTTCGTAGATTCAATCATCAGTGCGATAGAGACGCAGACACATGCGCTAAGCTGCGGCCTCCCTGTCTCTTCCACTTTGCTCATTTCTTTCTGATGCCACCGTGTTACAAGGGCTTTGGGTGACCACGGACACTAGGCTGCGGCCTCCCTGTCTCACCTTTCCTCACTTCTTTCTGACTGTCATCGTATTACACGTATAGAGATGGTTAATCATATTGAAAAAAAAAATGCTTCATAAGTGTACAATGTGTTCAAATTTGATTGCTACTATTCTCGATATTCGACGTCAATAACTTAAAAAATAGTATTAGAGACAACATACACACTCCCAATAGACTAATTGAATTAATGCAAAAACCAAATTATGCGATATTCCGACCATTAGCCTGACTACGACAACTTTAGCTTGCTCCGACTAATTACTACGATGACCAACTAAGATTGAAGCGGAGATGGATCAATCGAACAATCGACCAGTCACACTTTCGACCAGCCATGTTGCGAGCGATTCATAATATCGGTCAGTCATACTATCGACAAGTTTGACTAAAGACTGTTCATTACACCGACAATTTTCAAACTAGCGAACGATATAGCTTCTTATTCGCCTGTCTATAGCAATTATCTCTCAAAGAGACTAATATCTAGTGGAACTAGGAAAATTAATAACAAGTAAGCACATTACCGAAAACTAGGGACACTGACGAGCAATTACAATATCGGAAAGCTCACATCCAATCTGTTACCTAAATCGAGAGTATCGAGACTAGCGACCGACACAATTTCTTATTTCTCACACTATATTAATAGTTGCCTAAACAGACTACTTTGTAATGGCAACTGGGCACAGACTCTTGTAAGCTATATTCTACAATTCGTTAATAATCTGACTTTCGGCAGCGAGGAAGCCTATTAGAAACTAGGCAAGCCAATGACCACCCATGTTATTGTTGGCAAATGATTAAAATGAAAATTGCCAGACTATTGTTCCGACTGTCTAAGTCAATTAATTGTCGCCTGTCTATTGGCAAATAGAGAAACTATTGAATATTAAATCATTGACAACAAGACGCATTTGAAGATGATTATCATGATCAGCGATCACTAGTCATCTGAAAGATACGTGCAAGATATTCCTTGATAGCCGACTAACGTTAGCCACTTTTTGTATCCAAAACTTTTAGACAACTTTTTACAAAATGATTACATTTAAAAAAGTATTTTTGAGTTTTGTATCCATTGTTACGGGATTGTAAGAGATCAGTGTTTTTCTATTCTTTCTTTTTTAAAGAAAGACCGCTATATATACGTTTCTTTTTTCTTGTAGGCTAAAATTGTTTATATAATTTCAAGAAAACCTTAAGAAATGTTATGCTATCAATGAAGCGATGTTTCATGAGGCTTGATACTTTTTAAGTTTTTTCTTTGCGATTACTTTACGGATAAAGCGTATGTCAGTACACAAATAACGATGGTAAAGCACACATACGGCATAACTTTGCATGCCGCCATTAAAACGGTAAGTTATTCGTGATGCCTTTTGCTGCTGTTTTATTGCTAGATTAATTAGAAGAAAGTATTATTATTATTATTATTTATTATTATTTTAGGCAGAGAATAAATTCGAAGACTAAAGTTTTAAAGCACTAACATCTAAGGCTTTCGACTTTGTTAAAAATTCTACCGCACTTGGGATTTGAACCCACGACCCACTTGCCTATTCGGCCACTCAGGCGCATTAGAAGAAAGTATATAACGTGAATTGGTTGACTGAATCTTCTTGCCCGCGACCTTTGCCGCACCTCTTCGCGCACCCATTTGCCAATATACTAGCATATCAGGAAACGGTTTCAATTGTAGCGCGTAAGCAGAGTTCATGGCCCAGTTACAGCATTTGCATCGTGATTTGTTGCTTCGTCGGCCTTGACCAATACGCGTCTTTGTATAACCCCAGCTAAGTGAGGCACCATTCCAACTACAAGGTTCATCTGAATGATAAAGCGCTGCAAGCGATGCCGTCGGCCGTATGCCACATAATACGTGGCAATGTAAAATTTACTAAACAGTTTGTATCGATAGCAAAGGTGGAGAGAATATTACTCAATATTACTTTTATTTTTTTTTTAATTTTTTTTGCGAATAAACGATTCGTTCGCCATTTTGTAATGCAATAAGTGTGAAATAAAATTTTAATATCCTTTACACATAAATATTTTAATGTCAAGCAAAAAGGTCAAGCCACTACGGCTCCTTGTAGGTAACCCAACAACAAGGTCAATATAACAGAATATCCTTTATATTATATATAAATATATATATATATGTTATACGTATATATGCAAAACAAAACAACCCCAAAATCCTTTTGTTTTTTTTTTGTTTGTCCTCTTCGTTTCGAATGTGTTTATTTGAATTTGAAAAAGTGATATTGAAAAAAAAAAAAATAAAATAAATAAATAAAAATGATCCTGAAAAATGATCATAAATTATAAAACGAGCGCCAATTCTCGTAACATCTGATTTACGGTGAAGCAAATGTTCCAGTTGTAATATAAAGCTAGCTAGATGAGAAAAAGAGGAAGAGAAAATGAGGTTAAGAATGACAATGACGGCCAACAGCCGTTACTTACTTACATAACCTAAACACCCCTATGCGTAGAGTTTGCATAGGTCACGGGGATTTCTTGCTTAAAATCTTATATGTGACCTCTGAGGAAGCCACTAGAAATGAGGGGTAGCAGCTAACTAACTAGATGCCATATACATATACACACAAATACACAAAAACAATGGCAGTCCGTTGCCGATTATTTGATTTTCTATTACTCTTACTATTATACTATTATTGTTGTTGCCTAATCATATATAAAAGAGAAAATAGAATAAAAAAGGTTGACCAATTGCTGACCCCTAAGAATGCCTTGATTATGGTTTGTACAACCTTTCCTCTTTTTTTTTTTTTCGGATAATAATGTGCAAAATTTTCAGCAACAATAACAATAACGTCAACGGTATTGCTTAAAACAGCGAAAAGCATTAAACCATTCATTCACTCGTGTTACGTATATTCGATCACACAACAGGGGTTAAACTAATGTAGAAAAAAACACTTTTTTTTTTTGCTTTTTTGATGAAAAGTGTGAACTTATTGTATAATCACAAGAATTTCTTAATAAAATCTGTTGTATTATTAGTGGTTAAAAGTATACCAACTTTTGTTGTTTAATTTGTATAATTTTTCCCAGCTTGCGTAACTAACTCTTGGGTGACGAAACGCAATAAAGAATTTTTTTTTCTTTTTTATTCTTATTATTTTTTAATACGACCCATCAATCACGTAATGGCTGGAGAGAAGAGAGGAGAGAGAAAGAAGTCCGGTGGTGGTCAGTCAGTCTAATGGGTATGTGTTCAATCGATAAGCGCCTTTCCCGACTAACCATTCACCATAGCTACGACTAAAGAAGACTCTATCGGACTTGAGAACCGAATCCGTGAACACTGTAGTTTTTACCTACCCGGCTATTCGGACGGATGACTATAACTTCTCTGGACTTGGCAATAGTGTTAATTCCAGCTTTTCATCTAAGAACTACCTGAAATCTTCTTCAGTTCCAAAAAAGATCGGTAATGGAGAAGATTTTAGTTTCCTTAAATTTTCTGGACTCTCGAAGAATAGATTCATTTAGATAAACTATCACCGAAGATAGAGCCCAATGGGAATGTAAGCACAGTGTAATTTTTATCAATTATCAGGAGCGTAGAAACCGCTTGAATATATATTAAGAAAAAGATAAATTATTTGAAAGAATCCAAAAACGTGGAATGAAAAGAGCAGTTAAAGTTAAATCTTAAATCAGAAGAGAAGCAGTGAACAACGTCTCTCTCTTTCTGGGATACAAGAGATGATGACTCTTGACATTCTAAGCACGAGAATACAAACAGAAGTTCACTGAATTGAAACAATTGTACAAAGTGACGAAAGAAGGATTCAAGCAGGTGCCCAAAAATACTTCATGGCAGACGATAGCAGTGATAAAGAAGCTCGAGTAGCATGAGGACAATCCTTATTGCGGTAAACCATAGATTAATTAACATTTGCTCGAAAGGTTAAAGCAGAAGACTTACCGATCCGGTATGTCTCTTCCGCAGTTTTCGGTCAATTCTTATCTCGCTTTCTCTCTCTGCGCACATTTTTCTGAACCTCACACTTGTTCCATGTATACCTCGTGTAGTGAGTAACTGATCCATATATAAAGAAAAAATTACCATTTCTCACAACTGGCTAAGATTAGAATGTAATTCGTATGGTTGAGAGAGAGATTCCAGATCTTTCCTACCTACTCTAGACAATGAATGTACAATAACGCGGGTCCAATACTCTTGTCCTTGTATGCTGCAAGCGCAACTTATACGCAGGTTCATCCAGGGCAAGTATATCACAAAGGTAAAAGAGATATGTCCTCCAATTACATCTTTCACATCTATTCATTTTAGGTTAGGTTGTTTCCACTTTCATATTATTCGCTTTTTTTATGTACCCTTCCATTTGCAAAGCTTCCTAACCCATAACCCTTCTTGAGCACCACCGGCTCCGCACGCATACAAAACATCCTCTGAGTTGCTTGTCCTGGATAAAAAAAAAAGTCGCATTCACACACAAATACCTTTTCCTTTCTTCTCTCCTCTCTTCCTACAATCTTCTCTGATCGCCACGGTACCGCATGTGTCTTATAAAAAACACAATAGTTCCCACACATACAAACACTTCACTTCCCCTTTCCCGACCACCATCTTGCCCGACCATCTCAAGCACTCAGGGGATGTGCCTTGTCGCCGACGAATACTCCAATATATCTGCAACTCTATTGGCTTTCAGCATTCGCTTACTTCTCATATAAAATGCATAAATTGATATTAAGTAAGGGTCAATAATGATCTTTTAAATCAATAAATAATTTTTTATTACGAAAATTTTTTTCCATTTACTATCTGCTTAAATATTGAAAATTGGGAAAATAAATTGAAATATCTGCATAGCTTTAAATAACTTTATCGCACTATGATGGGAAACAAAGGAAAACATCTCAAGTATTTTTATAATGAAGATAAAAAAGAATTAAGAAAAAAAAAAAAGCAAAAAATGATAGCAAAATTGAAGTGAAACAAACATAAGCGAAATGAAATGATTTTTGAATAAATATTTACTCATCAATGAATGGAAATGAGACGAATCAAGAAAATTTTATTCGTCGTTGAAGTGAATCTTTAAAGCAACCATCGCACTCAAGCGATACCTAAAAATGATATGACATTATCAGGCATATTCTTGTAGTGTCCGTGAAAAATATTTGTACAAAGTTCACCAATCAATATTTTGTATGGCTTATGACAGTTATGACAGTTTTTTTTTACTTCTTGCGTAGTATTATTTATTGGTTGATCGCGATAATTGTCGGACCGTGGACTGTTGGATTGTCGTTTGTGGATTGTTCGTTTGTATTCGAGTAGACTCTTTAATCAATATACGCTCTAAAGCAGGCATAGGCAACCGTAAGCCCGTGAGATCGTGCTCGCACATAACAGTACCGCAAATGGATTGTATCTCTCTTGGCTACCGGCTGCGCTGCCCAGCCATCCAATGGTGAAATGTTGTTTATTTTTTCATTCCATGGACAATTTAAAAAAAAAAAAAATAAAATCAATTTTGGTTAACAGATCGAATATCCTCTACCTACCTATCACCATTCCTGATCACCATTCTACGCGAAAAAAAATTTACGGGATAACAAACGCTTTAGGATAGGAGACATCCCCTGAATAGCTGATGATATAGAAAAAAAAAAAAGAACTTAGCTTTGGTTAACAGATCCAATTTTCTCTACCTACCTACCACTCTTCTTGACCACCATTCCGCGAAAAAAAATTACCTCAGCTCGTTATAACAAAAACTTTCGCATAGGAGACATTCCCCGAGCGGCTGATCATATAAAAAAAGAGAGAAGAAGAAGAAGCTTAGCTTTGGTTAACAGAAATTTTCGTATACCTAAACAAGTCGTAGGTTCAACTCGATGTCCTTTAAGTCAAACAGTGGAAAAATTCAACCGATTTTGTGGACTAAGTTTATCGGCTTCGAGATATATATATATGTTTCTCACTAGTTGGTTGATAGTACATACAACGGTTAGGATTACTACGTAAAATATTTATTTAAATTCACCTAACGATCGTTCTTTCTATTTCATTTATTCATCATGAATTTTATATGTTCATATTCATATGCAAGCTTTTAACGTAATATTGTCGAAATGTAATGAGAATCAGAAGACAAGTGGAATCGTTTTGCAAGCGTGGACCTCTTGTTGCCATATTTCTTAAGACACTCATAGATTTCTTAATCCATTTATTATATTTATTTACCATTGCACAAGGACGCGGCTTTGTCGAATCACATTGAATATCAAAGTTTACTATCCCAGCCAGCTTGCCATCGCACACAAGCGGCGAGCCGGGTTTAAAGACATCGCATTGTTGAAAATCGTCCGTAGGTTGAGCGATTTGTACGCAAATCGAGTATTCATAAAGGCCGGGAAGTTGTTCGCGACATCTCTCTCTATCAACAATAATAACATCGGTCTCAATGATGGGCTCATTTTCCCTAAACATTGTATGCACGACAACGCACTTAGCATGAATTTCGGGCGGATGGATGGGCAACGAAAACGGTGCCGCATTTTTCGCATCCAATTCCATATCCTTATCCACTTTGATTATAGCGAGTTGAGCCTTCTTCGGATCGGGTATATCTTCGAAATGTTGAAAATTAATTATATTATTCCAATGGCACGTCTGATTTTTCGGTAATTCCCGTTTCGTTACTTTTAACCCGTAAACCGCAACACCCTCAGCATTTTTGATTTTCTTCAAATTTGGCCCGCAAGCGGTTAATATTAAATTCTTTGATAATATTATACCTAGACCGCCAACTAACGGATTCCTATGACTACGAAATTCCAAATATGCCAAATGTTTGGCAAATTTCGATTGCAATTGCATGCGGGTAAGATTCTTCATTGTGCGCTCTAGCCAGGGCCGCAGTCTATACAAATTGGTGACGGCTCGCGGTTTATGCGGTTCACAAGGTTCCCCTTTTTTTACTAAGCCAACTAAAACGTCATTGCATACGAACACCCCACCGCTGGGAAATAATTCACAATGCGAATAACGGCACGAGTTCACATCTATGCAAATCGCATCATCCTCTTGATCGGGCAGCAGTTTACGGCATTGGCCTTTACTTAGAACTTTAGCTTCGTATTCGACTAGATCGCCGGCTGAACTTCTTTTACTAATAACCCGGCATTCACGCATCTCATTGAATTCCCTTTCCGGCAATTTCCACTTTTCCAAATAATTCGGTAATTTTGTATTTGTCCTAATTAAAGCAGCTTGCGGTGATGAATACTTATTGTCGCTAAACTGTTTCCCTTTGCTAAAGCTTATTAACGCTGGAGAGAAATCTGCATCGCTCAAACTGTTCTTGCTTCCACTTATGCTTGCCTCGTCGCATAGCACTTCACCTCTTGGCACTGGTTTTGGCGGTAGCATCAATGTCAAGATTATACAATTCGATAAAACGACGCCACAATAATAATTCGTTTCGCGATAATCGCTTGTGTATTTCAATTGAACGATACGCTTAGAAAAATTTGATTTCATAGATGGATCGGCGGCGCATCTTCTTGAACTACACACTATGCGACTGTTGTTGATAATAATTAAAATCCACAAATATCGAAAATAGAACATTTTTCAATTAAAAAAAAAAAAAAAGTAAACAAAAAATATTTAAAAGAAGAATATGAAAACGTCTTCTTCTTCTTCTTCGATTATTCAGCAAATCCGCTATAGATATGCAAAAAAGGCCCAATGTGAACTCAAAGCTCTTTGTTTGGGCCTTAATGAAGCTAGGATTAGTTTTGATATATAATAAAAAAAAAAAAAGAAAAAAAAACGAAAAAAAAGAAAAATAAAAACTGAAAGATATCAAAAAATAAAGAAAGAGCTGTGTAAAAATGACTTTAAAAAATAGTTGAAAATAAGTAAAAACATTACAAAACATCGAGTAAGATCGATAATAAGATGCCCTACTCCGCCTAATTCACTCCCTTTGTTAATAAGCACCAAAGGCATATCTTTCGTGGCAAGACCCAAATACGAGGACACCCAAAAGATCACATTAGACGATTCAAGTTTTGCTAACTCAATTTACTTCTTAAAAAGTTGATTATATTTCAGAGATAAGACATTCTCTGCCTATAAAGACTATAACTCCTAAAGGGGAAAAGATAGATCCATGTGATCCAAATTCTCTACCGATAATTTTTTTTTTTTGCTAAATTTGCTATTATGAATCAATTTTGATTGAAGGGCTTACCATATTCATGAGAAATCTTATATGAAGTATGGTTTAAGAAATGGATCCATGCCTTTCAAATTTATTCATTACTATCATGAACAAATTTTCATCATAAAATGTTATCAATTACGGTCTTTTTAGCATATACGAGTTTGGTTTTCCTGAGAATCCTTATTTGCGGTGATATCCAAAAAAAAAATAGGCTTAGGTGATATAAAATCGGTAAACATGATTTCTTTATCAACTTGACCTTGTGAACCAATTTCCACCATAAAATATTAAAAGTTACATCTTCTTATCATATAAAGTCTGCTTAGGAATGGTTATATGAGAGGGCGTTGAAAAAATTGCCCTAGCCGAACCAAATTTCGTATGTCGAAGTAGTATTATTTAGCGGCTTTTGCTGAAAATGGCCATTTATTTCCATATAGCGATCTTTAAAAGTTTGGCAGTCGAAAAGTTGGACTGATCCGAACCATTATCAAATGGCATTCGTTCTTGGATCAAAGCATTTTAGTGTAACTACTACAAACGGACAGACGGACGGACAGACAATATTGATATAATCAAAAACGGTTTCATCCTAAGCCGTTCTGACTATTACATACATCCGCATAAGCTTATCTGGCATAAGTACAATGCCAGCAGGACAATGCCATGATGAAGAGGTGGCGTTACTTTACACACAAAAAAAAAAAATTATAAAAAATCCATAATTCAAGTAAAAAAAAAATTAAGTTCAAAAAGTCGATGAATACGCTTTGGTCGCGCAATAGAAATCGTAAGCAGAGTTTGCTATAAATGGAATATAAAAAAAAAAGAAGAAGAAAATCATCAATAAAAATGCAAACACTGCGTCATACAACTGCTTATAATATTCTTAACGGTTGAGGGTGACAACAAAAACCTTTCAGTTCAATATTATGTTGACACAAAAGACCAGAGATACTGATAAAGTAAGAAAGCTATATACAATATAAGGCTGATGAGAACGGGTATGGAGGAAAGGGATTCGAATGGCTTGAATTTAATGTTTTTACCATTTTTTTTTTTTTTTTTTTTTTGCATTTCCATCCTTTTTTATTTTGCTTTCATGCCGACTACATTTCCAGCCATAACTTTACGTTCCGTATATGGTCATAACTTTTAGTTTTCCCTCTTCAACGAAACTGAAGAAGAAGGTGGCTGCGACTTGACTAGCATAATAGAAAATGTGCATGTGTGTATATCTATAGATGCGTGCGTGAAATACAAAAAGATGACATAAATTCGTTTACTTTTCCCCTCTTCGTCTTTGTTTTGTTTATTGTAGCAAATTAAAGGAACTAAAAAAAAAATAAAAAAAAATTCCATTGTTTGCGAAAGTCTACCATTTTCTTATGCTTTTTATAGGGCTTTTTACCAAATTGTTGGGGAATTTTTTGTGTGTGTGTTTGTGTGCTGCTTATTTTATATTATCTCTCTTGGCTACCTTGAAGAGTTTTCTTGTTTTTTTTTTTGGTTTTTTGCTTAATATTGTCCATAACTGAGTTGAAAGTCATTGTCATATTTCAGAAAATTGTAATGGTATTTATAGCCCCCACCACTTGTAGTATAAGAAGCACATATTAAATTCATGCTCATTTGGACTCCGAGTCGATTCAAACTTGTCGGTCCATTTATCCACGCTGCTCTCTTAAGTTCAATCTTTGGATATGGTAAGTTTTCTATGGGTATGGTAAATTATCAAGATACTATGGTGAAATTTACTACGTTGACATGTTTTCACCCAAGAACGAAGGTGATCGCGTGGCATATAATGCCTTATTTCAAAAAGTCGTTATCCGGATATATTGTCGTGAGGTATATTTGACGCTCGGCAGGTGCTAATGATTTCTTTTATACCCATCATCGAAGGATGTGGGAGATGAAATGTCTGCAACAGCCAAAAGAAGGCTTCGGAGACCTCCGAAAAGTATGTTTTTTTTTCTTTCAATCGATTTAAGCATGTCTGTCGGTCCGCCTGTGCTTCATTTACTTGCGGCTCACTTTATTTTTTATTATACAATGTTACAAAGCTCACGTTACATAAATATTAATTGAATAACTCTCAAGTGTTATAAAATGCATATTCGCGTGTGATCTTGAAAGGTAACCATCAAGTCCAAGATCCTTCAAAGGCTAAAGCAATATCCGCTCTTGAATCGTCGACACTTATTTACTTTTCCATAATACTTTTACTTGCAATTCGATTCCGTTGGCAATCGGATCGGGGGACGGACGTTGGTGGTCAAATTGCCAAAAGCCTGGCAAATATATGATGCGTCTATTTGCGATGATAATAACATATCTACGATTCGATTTACGTTTGTGATACCGCCAAGTATTTCATTCCTGTTAAGTAAGCGACATTGGTGTAGATGGTGTTGATATAGGTTATGTTTCGCATCCCATCTTCCGCATAAAAAAATTTTACAAATTTGTTTTTGTTATTTTTTTCAGATGAGCGAAATGTGACGCATCACATTTTACAAAACACTAATTACGTTGTAAAATTGTAATGAAAAAAAATCGAGAATTCAATATGTAGAATTATTCTGACATGTCTAATAATTTGTTTCATTACTGCTTCCCTATATTCTTCTTCTACTTCGCCTTCTTCTTCTTCTCATGGAAGAGGAAAAAGTTTCCCTATATTTTCATTTGATTCGCATAATAATCAAGCATTGCACTATATGTATATATATTAGGTGCTTGCATGTATTTTAACCATTTTTTCATTTGAGCAACATTGGTACAATATAACGCGTAATATAAAAAGTCTCCGCGGTTTTTTTAGATTCTTTTGAGCTTCTTTTTGTTGCTTGCGTCAAAACACGTTACTGTACCAAATTTAATCAAAATATCCGAAAATCGCAACCTTTAGCTTGCATATAGGTATAGGTGGGCAGACATCACACGGCCAGATAGACTTAGGTCAATTCATATAATGATTCTGAATCGATCGGTACAATAAAAGGCGGGCCCATCTTAAGCCCTTCTGCGTCTTACATACGACCGCACCAAGTTAATATGCCTTATACCCAACTGGTGTAGGGTATAATAGTATTATATATCAAATCTAAACTGAACGTTACTAAGACCCGAACAAAGAACTCTTTGTTTGGGCATATTGGGCCTTTTTCACACATCTCGCTTGTTAATGTGCTGAATAAAAGAAAAAGAAGAAGAAGACAAAGTTTGTTTTTTAGAAATGTTTAGTGAACATGTTGCCGTTTCCTCTGGAATATTTCAAAGCTTTCAAAATTTCTATTTGATAATGTTTTTCATTACGAGACAAATTGCAATAATTACAATGAATTGCGTTGAAGATCCAACGGAACTGGAGAGTCCTACGAAATATCTCAAATACACCGTTTGGGGTAATAATGGCGATGATGTCTTCGTAGGCGTACTTTTAGCGAATAATGTCGTATTAGCACCTTTACTACAACAATTCGACAAAGCCAATATTGTGTATAAGGACATGTATGCGGTAGAGTTTATCGATAGAACGAATTCGTTGCCATACGCTAAAGCGCGATATGTAAGAAATTTCACTTTACTGAGGCTAATGAAAAATTTGAATATAACTCATGGACCAAAAAAGATAACAATGTTGCCCAAGACCGAATTCAGCAAAGATCGCGATTGCGTGGCAGTTAGTAGAGCGATTTTCAAGCCCGAAATTGTCGAAACAAAAGTGCTTGTCGCCAGCAAAGGGAAATGTGAAGAAAATATTTGCATTGAACTTAACTCGTGTAATACGAATCATTGTGACCACTTCTCATCTGGCGCGATTCTCGTATGCGATGGCATATTAACGGGAATTATATCTCCAACGAATGTCGGGGAATGCGATCGCTCGCAATCATTACCTGTTGCCGACATCTTTAAAGAAAGTCAACTAATTGAGTATCAATTGAATGAACTTTCCACCACAAATTTAATCAGTCGCTATGCAAAATATCTCGTTTATTTTGGTTGGAAAGTTGCCGGAGACTTTGCATACCAAGGTATGGGAATTATATTAACAAAAAATATGATATTAACTTATTACGCGCCCGACATGTCGAATCGACAGCAGCCATTTAAAAATATAAACGATGAGATACTTGAATACGGTTTCATCGTGTACGGCGTTAAGCATTTCTCCTGGGATCCATCTAAAAATATAACATGGAATAAAGCAAGAAATTATGCAAAAGTCCCCGACAATAAACTCGATACTACGAAAATCCAATTAGCGATAATTAAGTTGGATCAAAATTTACGCTTTGATAAGGGGAGCGTAGGCAAAATGCGTTTGCACAATCATAATGCAATTGAACATCTTCAAGCCGGTGCTACGTGTATTGTCCCAGTTTACGAGAGAACTAACGGTTGCCCTATACGGGATAAGGAATACGAGATAGTCGATAAAAGGTCTTGTAGCGTTTTATTGCACTTGAAGCATCGAAACAAAAGTTACGTTTGCATTAAAGAGGATTGCGATAAACTAACTGCCGGCGCTCCACTTATTTGCGGGGGACTGTTAACTGGTATAGTGGGCGCGAAAAAGCCATGTGACATCAACACACCGCGTATGTGCACTTTAGTCGCGAACTACACTCGATGGATTCATCTTGCCGCGATACAGTTATCGACTTCAAACAAAATGTCATCGCATATACATTTATCTTTAATTATCTTCTCTTGTATGTACACATGTGCTACACGTGGTTTATAAAGCGGTGTGAAAATATTTCAAATATGGCGGTCTGTTCCTTGAACAGAGGGCTGTACGACATATTTATTTTATTCTATTAATTCAGAAAATGAATTTGAATTGATTCGCCCAAGTTGCAAAATTAATATATGCTGCACATATAAGCTGTACATCCTTTAGACTTCCAACTAAAATATTATCCGCAAGAACTACGAATTGTTCCTGTAAAAAATATTTCTCAATCCCTTCAGAACTATGAAAGGCTAAATAAATGTATAATTATCACCATGTTTGAAAAAAGTCGTTTTAAGAAAGCAACGAGCTGATGAAACATCTGTTTTTGTAAATCACTGTTTGATAATATTTAACAAAAAAAAAGAAGACATATCAAGGCTTTTATATTTCGTTATTTATTAAAAAAACAAGGAGTTTAGCTTTAACTTACCTTTAAAGTTTATATTAAATAATGCAGGATTATCATAATTAAATAAGAAGAATAAGAATGTATGGAAAATGTGCACAGAGTTGCTTGTAATAAATAAGGAAAATAATCAAAAAGTGGCAACGCATTCGTCATTGGCTCTGCAAAAAAGGCAAAGCAGTCGTGAAGTTCGCTGTTAAATGGCAAAGCAGTCTAAAGTTCGCTGTTAAATTGCAAGCATAACAATCTGTTAAAGCAATGTAAAGAGTAAAAAAACAAATTTAAAAAGCTTTGTTCAATTGGCAAATCTGCCTTAACAGATTTTTTTACTTATAAAGCTGCCTTAACAGATTTTTTCACGTAAAAAGCTGGCGGCTTTGTAAATTAAACGATCTGGCAATTTAAGTTGTTAGTTGGGCATTCAACCATTTAAAAGAGCTGCAATTTCTGGCAATTTTTTTATTTATTATAGGCAACTCTGTGCTTTTACTTTTAACAAGGAATTTCTCGAGGGCTTTGTTTAATTTGATAATAAAAATTATGCCGGTCTTATTTTAGGCTAACTTGTAAAATTATTATTATTATTATTATAAATTTTGCCAAAGAATAAATTCCTTTGTTTAAAAATAATGGCGGTCTAACTTTAGGCTAACTTGTAAAATTAAATAAGTTTAGTTCGCGTATTTTCCAAAACACTTGCATGTATCGTGCAACTTTATAAAATAAGCGTATACATTTGTTTTGCATGTATCGTGCCACCAAGGCACGGCACTCCCTTTGAAAACGTTTTTAGCAATATTCAGTTCATCTTCACTCTCGATATTATCAGTCGGCTTGTTCATGGCACCGTTCGTATTATTTGCATCTGAATTATTATTGTCACTCCTTTCAAACCTCAAGAGACGAATTATTGAAAAAAATATTTTAATGGAAAGTAAGACGCACCCAAAATTCGGGGCCATTTTTTTCTATGTAAAAAGGTGCATCTTATAGGATTATACACTGGCAAGCATTTCCATACGCATCAAAAAAAAATTATACTGCACTTGAGATTTGAAGTCACTCAGGCGGATAACTTGTATAATTAAATAAGTTTAGTTCGCGTATTTTCCAAAACACTAAACACTAAACATCTAAACATCTAGAGGTGATGATAGAAGAGCAAAAGCGATCAAGTCAAGGAAGAAGAGTTGGAAGCAATCAGGAAACCATTAAAAAGAATAACAATTTCTTTTATATATATATATATATATATATATTTATACATATTAATAAAGTATTTCAAATGTATAACAAAGCTATTATGTAAATAAAGCTATTTATATTTAAATATAAATTATATAAATTAATATACTGCGACAGAAAATGCCAGTGTGAAAAAGTGTTTGTTGCTATAAGCTCCAACTAGACGATGGTGGTAATATATGTTTATATTTAAAATTAATTAATTAATTGCAAGCAACTCTGTGCACATTCTTTTTGTTTACTTTTGGTGTAAAAAAAAAGGCCGGTTAACTGTTTGCTTGTCAAAAGCCGCACGACAAACAACGAAGGAGAGTTTTTCTTAAGAACTTTTTGTAATAATACAAGTAATTATTATATATTACACTTAAAAAAATAGACAACATTAACAAAGTGAAATTTTTGTGAATCTGCTAATTAAATCAAATTAAAGCAAAAATAATCAAAAATTTATATTAATACTATAAAATATTATTTGTTAATTGTGATTTTGTTACTTTACTAATAAAGTAAAGTGTACGGTTATAAGGTGTACTCCACCGCCTAAATGATCTAGCAAACATCCCGCAATGGCGAGTTCATCAATTTTAATTTTTGGTTGGGTCGTGTCATCATTTATACATAGCGCCAGAGATATGATCAATAATCTAATATTCCGTGTTATTTGCATGGTTAAAAAAAAGTTTAGATGTAGGGAAAGCTGAAGCGATGAATACGCTGGATAAGGCTACGCATTATGTAGGCTCGAGGGATAGTATAGTTCTCTTATTAAATGATGTGAGTTTAAAAAAAGATAAATAAATACAATCTACTGTCGTCCTTTACGCTACAATTTCAATTTGCGGCAGAAGATGATGGTCAAGTGTGTGCAATCGTAGAAGTGAAAGGAGGAAGATAACTAAACTAGTAAGAAGGGAAGATGAAACATAGCATGTACCACACTTTCGTCCTCATACGAAGTAACCTAATCTAATTTCATTATTTGTAAGATAGGAATGTGTAAATTTTTAAAAGCCCCTAGGCGGTGTGTTGTAAGCTCTTATAGATCCTATAGCTAGCTCTTGACTGGAAAATTCGCCGAAATTATATATATATATAATTTTTTATTTTATTTTAATATTTTAGAAATGTACAATGAATTGGTTTTAGATTTCATTTCTTGCAAGATGCAAGATAATCAAATTAAGGAAAAAAATTTCATTAAGGGTAATATTATTAAAAGCATATTATTAAAATGATGATCAAACAAAGCGGCACATGAGATCGTTCGGACAAAGTCGCTTCTGTCCATCAATGGATCATCGATTACATGTATATAGCCGTTAGTACATTCAACATCAGGGCGATACACTAGAATACGTTTGGCACGCCACAAAAGATAATAATCTAAAAAAAAAAATTAAGAATATTACTAGTCGGATAAGGCCGACCCTAAACCACATTGTCTAATTACAATTCTCATTTTTATTATAGAATACAAAAATCATATCTTGTCTCTTTAATATAAAGGCATTTGTAGTACATAATGCAGTACATGATTAATCCTTACACAGGGCATAATCCAGAAAATAGGCGCAAGCGCAGATGGTCCAAATTTTGTAGATTTCATTTTTGTATGAAATTGTTATAATATTATGGGTCAATTTCCATCACATATTAAAACTTCGACTTTTCTGCTCTACAACGGATCAATTTTTGTGAAACTTCTTACTAAGGTATGACCCAAAAAATAAGCCGAGATAGTCCAAACTTGGTATAGTTAATTTTCATCATGAAGCATTGAAAACTGTACCTTTTTGTCTTATGTCAGATTTCATTATATGAGAGGTGGTTCCAAAATAGTCCAAGCCGTTCCAAAGTTTTCAGACCAATGCCGAAATACTATAACTTAGCCATTTTTGCCCAGAAATTGTGAAAATTGCATTTTTTTTTTTCATATAATGACTTTTCAGAATAGGGCGTTATATGGGATCTGAATGACGTTCAGTGGCGTTCGTCCTTGGGCGAAAACACGTCCCTATACCAAACTTCATAGAAATATCTAATAAATTGCGACCTGTAGCTTAAGTGCAAGTTTACATGGATAGACGTTAGACGGACAGACAAACCGGCTTAGATCAATTCAGATTATGATTCTGAATCGTTCGATATAATAAAAGGTGGGGCTCTATTAGGCCCTTCTGCGTGTTACATACACCCGCGTTAACTTAATATATCCTCCACCATAAGTGGTGTAGGGCAAAAGAGAAATTAATAAAAAATATACAAACAAGTCTCTTTTTACACTCTGTAGATATACACGTTAGAAAAACGTGCAAAAAAAGAAATCATGTAAAAGCAAACCGTGTTATTTCAAAATGCTGCAAAAAGGATGCATGTAAAAAAAGAGTTTCGTGTACTAAAGAAATTGTCAACGACATCTTGCATCTTATATTAAAAGTACTTTACTCACCAACACGTGCAATGGTACCATCTGGAAGCCTTGCTTCATTTTTTCGTAAATATTTCAAAATGAATATAAAAATAATAGAGATTAGCGTCGTCTTATACAAATTTGAAATGATTTTATCAGCATTTATGTTATGGTTCATACTTACCTTTAATATCCTCTTCGACTTTAAAGGTTAAAGAGCCCTTTAAAGCCGGCAATTTTTCTGTTTTATTCCAATCCGCCAATTCTTTAATACTATATTTTTTATCGCTAACGATCAAATGACGTTCTAATAGAAAATGGGTCTAGAAAAAAAAAAAAAACATTCGAAAATGAAATAATTAAATTTAAAGAATGAAAATCGTACATGCAAGGCAAACTCCGGTAAATATAATTTCTTAACAACTTCAGGGAATACTACTTCTGCTGCGTTCCAAGCAGCATTACTGGGCACAAAGTACGTAAAATTACGATCTGCGGCGCCTAATTGATCGTTGAAAAGTGACATCACTCCCAATGCGTTACTATTGCTATAGAACAGAAATTGCAAAATTTGAGATCAATATAGTTGGTATGTATATATATATATATATACGAGTGTATAGCTATATATAATATATCAAAGTACTGTAATGTCTTATCCGTTTTCATTATGAAGACCACTGTAGAATCAGCTATGCCCAAAATTTTATCAATTTTATGAAATAGAACTTGAGCGCTTATGTCGGTCGTTATAATGCTTGCATTTACACTGCGTCCTTGCACGGTAATCGATCGTCCCGATTTCTCAAAATACAATCGAGTCTGGGGAGAAAGTGTTGGAAATTGCGCAGTCTACGAAGAATCAATTTAATATAAAAAACAAGTAAGAAAATTATATTCGATTATGACCAAATCTTTTGCACCCATCACCGTTATCCCCACGTTATCTCAGAAGAAAAGGCAAAGAAAATTAAAAGCATCAAATTTTCATGCATATGGGTTGGAGGCGACCGATTTTTCCTATTTCAAGTCTTTGTCGCGTAAACGTGTGGGCGTAACTCACTTCCAAATTAATTTACAAATTTTTAGGTGATATATTCAAGATAGGCTCTAAAAGGACAATATTTACCACAGGGCAGGCTAAGAATTTATATGGGGTTTATAAAGCTTGCTTTTGCAATTTATAAAGGTATTGAATAAAAAACGAAATCCTCATACCGCACCCTACAATATTAGGTAGTCAATTTTTTTCATTTTTCATAGTACAGGTACTACTACTACAGGACGCTACGCCGACAGAATATGCGTTCAAAGCTTTGTACATTTTTCTTCTATAGTTTATGAGCAGGGAAAAAAAAACAAGTTTTATTCTTTTTGAGGTATTCTCAGTTGACATGGTACCGTGGGGTGTGTCGTTCGACGGAGTTCGCTTGTCTTCCAAGACAACCCTGCATGCAAGAACTTCCAATGTCGATAGCTTTTTCAGAAGTTACACAGACGGACAGATGGACATTCTCTCTCTCTCTCTCTCTCTCTCTCTCTCTCTCGCTCTCTCGATCTCTCTCTATCTCTCTCTCGCTCTCTTACTCTCTCACTCTCTTACTCTCTCGCTCTCTCTCTTACTCTCTCTCATGATGCGTCCTTCTGGGCGTTGCAAACGTTTTGATAAAATTCGGTGATGGGTATAAAAAATTTCTTCGGGAATGTAATTATACCAAAGGAACAAAAATAGAAAAGAAAAAACGTACCTTGCTTTCAATTGCATCAACAATTGTATCTCTTGTAACACGGCCCCTCAGTATGTGCATTTTAAGAACGTCCAATTTGTCTGCCTCTCTAGTGAAGTTAAAAATATTGAAATTTATTTTAAACAAAAAAAAAAAGCCGTGAAAAGAAATTCACATGAGCACATATTTTCATTACTCTTAAAATTTATAGGCATACCTCGTGTAATAACGTACTTGTCAAATATCTACCTTCCGATATAATAAATCAAGTATGTGTATGTTCCCCTCCAGAGAATGTTTACAGTGAACATCACTTTTCTCTTGTCTGTCCGTGTTTTAATGCTATTAAATATGGTTCAGAGATCGATCCACTTTTCCGAGTACTCCGCGTATAACGCCGAAATACTGTTATTCGGCCACTTCCGCCGAGAAATTGAAATTTGCAAAATTTTTCCATATAACGACTTTTCAGAATAGAGCGTTGTATGGAGAGTGGCCAAAACAGACTGATCCGAACCATTTTCAGTAGCGCTGGTCCTCGGGTCAAACCACGACACTATACTTTCATCAACCTCCTCAAACGATCTGTAGCTTGAACACAAATTTACATGGACAGACATCAGACGGACAGACAGGCTTAGATCAATTCAGATTATGATTCTGAATCGATCGGTATAATAGAAGGTCTATCTTAACCCCTTCTGCGCACTAACTCAATATTACCTGTAACACAAGTCGGGTAGGGTATAATAAGTTTATAAAATTTTGATCGCTTCATTTGCGTGTGTATGTGTTCTCTTTGTATGCTTACCTTCGCTAATGTTGTATAATAATTTTGTAGTCTATGTTACGCACGCGTATGTTCTGTTGTCTTAATCCTCATGCACATAAATTGATATACACTCATCTATACCTATATATTTACATGGTGTAGAGTGTAATTATATCCAAACTTATTTGTACATTTAAACTTCTATAATTTCTATATATATGTACACAGTTATACATATATCTACATAAACAAATATATATCTTTACTTACTCTAGATTATTAAATTCAGACGCGTCCCAGTTTTCTTCTTCAGGTACCATTAGAGTGTAGTCATTGGAATTTATGACTTTAGTGAAAAAGTCCACATCCACGTCATACATCATGTTACCAAATTTCCGCAAGCCTTCGTCCCTAATTTCCTAATGTAAAATAGAAAAATCTATGTAAGCTTGTTAGTTGAGTTAATACGAGAAAATACTTACCTCAGGGCTCTATTATAATTCATCCGCAGAGATATTTCGATTCGTAGTTTCGTTTGTAAGTTTGTTGCATGCATATTAAGGAAATATAAAAGTTGATTTTTTTTTTTTTCGTTGATTTTATTATTGCATATTAATCAGAAAATAAATTAATTTACAATAGATTTTTTATATACAAACAAACGAGAGAAAAACCCAATTTAAATTTTTAGTGTATTTTTCTTCTCCATTGATTCTTCAAATCCTCACATGAAATGATATATACATTTATATAGTTTATATATATAGTTTAAGTACCGTAGCATAAGGGCTACACAAGACTGCTGAGGAAAGTAAAGCAAACTCACAAACCAGATACTCGGACCAGGGTTAGTTTAACACTGGTGAAGTCTGGATATTTCGCTATTAAAGCAATTAAAGGTAAGAGTGAACAGTTTTCATGATCGGTCGCCAAATGATTGTATTGATGTAATACTTGTAGGACGCAAGGTGTCCGTACAGGACAAATGCTCGTGAGAGTAATAATCTATAAGGTTACTGACAAAATAGTTCCTGTTAAGCGATTAAACAAATTAAGTGATAGGTAAGCTCGTTTGGCAACTCAAGGCCAGGAAATCTAAATTTCCTTGAAAGAAGTTCTGGAGCTCGCTCTCCCGAGAGGTTCTTTATAAAATATATTTGATAAAGACACAATTAGTTTTTCTTTGTTTTCATTTAAACGAAAACTTTTCACTTTTGTGCGTGTGAGAAGTTTGCAGTAAATATGCTCTCCTCCACCGCGTGATACGATTTAAAAAAGCCCAACCCAAATGAAGACGATAAATACAACAAAAAAACAACTTGAAAAGTAATCACGCGTCAGCAAACTTTTTTTTCAATCGCTTGCAATAAATGCAAAGAGGCAGAAATTCGGTAGATGGAGAAATCGCATGAGATAAATGATAAATGAACATGATAGATAATGAAAGTTAAAATTTTATCCGAATGATACATAAGCGAATATCATTTTCGAGAATGATAAAAAATGTAATCCTTTAACTTTTAAGAGCCTCGCATTATACGTATATATATATATATATATATATGTAGTATATATAAGGTGCTCGTAAATAAATAACGCTAAAAAAAGAGTGAGTTTATGATGTGTTAGAGATAATAAAAAAATACATTCATAGATGACTGGAAAGCAATAGAAAAAAAATTCGAATTTATCGACGATAACTTCTCGTTAAGAAAGTTATATTCGGCGGCACCGAATCTCGCATACCCACCAAGTTCTTTTATTTGACACTCGTTATCGCTGGTATTATCAAGAAAGATTAATTAATCGATCACGTTGCGATGTCTACCATAATCATTTTAGAGTTAATTCACTTTTATTTTAGGCAGATAATATATCTTCATTTGAGGTGTGGTGTGATGATAAATAAGCATAAATTCTTGAGAAAGTGAGAAAATTGAATCAACTGTAACTTCCTGTGGGCATGACCGAACTTTTTTATTTTTTGACGTTAAGGGTAGAGTACTTCGTGAAGTATAAGTCGAAAATTTCAGTCTTCTCCTTATTTATAATTTGCGAATAATGTGTAAGCATACAGAAATTTTTGTTAGAAAAAACTGAGTTGCGTTCAGTTCACGCTCCCCTGCCCGCTTCTGCTCTGACCAATTTTGATGCATTTTGAATACCAACCTGCGTGCAAAAATCCCCAATGCTTTCACCAACTTTGAACTTGATTGATATCTTCATTTTTGCGGTCGAGAGTGTGCCAACAACAAACACGTACGGACAGACAGACATGGCTAAATCAACTCAGAATTTCGCGCTGATCAAGAATGTATATACTTTACAATGTCCCTGAAACTTTCTTTTGGATGAAAAAAAGAAAAACAATACGAGTATAACCCCATCTTACAGTGGTGGGTATAAAAAAGCACTAAATTTCTTTATAAATCTTTTAGTAAATTTTTCTCCTTGTCTTTTTGACCTAGCGGCAGTTTATACCTACGTACGTCGATAATTGATAATGGCAAAGGAAATGAATTTTTTATATTATAATTTTTATCATACTTACATTGTATCTCTTATATTTTTTATAAAATTATCATGACATCATGTAGCCGCCGCACATTCGTCGTTCATTAAACGAACCCCAATTTTCATCATGTGATAAATTTATGAATAAGTGTAAAATGATTTAAAATACAAAAATACATATTGAATGGGAAGAGAGTAATTTTTTTAATGCAATCAGTCCTACTTACAGTCTGTGTTTGTTTCGATTCCGATTTTGAGATTCAAAGCAAATTCGAGTTTTTATCGGGAATCCATCGGGAGCGAGAGCGTAGTAAATAAAAATGCATATCATATTGTTTTCTTTACATAGATGTAAGGTTCTAGTGTTTGATACTAACCAGTTTTGGCGGCTGTTACCGATTTTCATTAAGGCGTTGCAGCATTAAATAAATTTATTAAGAAGAGATATATTTAAATAAAAAAATAATTCATAACAATTATATATAAGTATTATTAAGTAAATAATTTCTACAAGATAATGGAATGAAACGATATATATGATGAATTTTTAGCAACTTTCTAATATGTAAATGGTTTGACGATGATTGCATGTATTTCACGAATACGGGGGGGGTGGACATTCTCTTTAGAAAAACGAAAACGCGCAAAACAATACATAGGACATAGGGTAAATACGAAGAGATATTACACTACTTCAAACAATTATACCTAAATCTTTTTTTTACACGATAGATAAAAACAGTATATGAAAAGATATATTGAACAACTTTAGAAAATCTTGTAAGTCTAAAAAAGTCGAATAGAAATTCTTTCCGAAAAAACCGTGTAAAATAAATAAAATGAAGTCTGCATTACGACACAAACAAGTTTAAAATTTATATGCAGTGAAAATTCAATGTATAAGAGTACAATATACAAAAACGGAAATTGAAAAAATCATTTTCACAACACATTTGTCACGGACTGAACAAACAAAAAACAGTTATTAACGCGATGATCAATAATCATAAAATTTGGTTACTTTCTTTAGGACATGTGTGGGCATAAACAGACTGTCTTCTCTTCCGATCACGGTATTCCTCCATAAAATTAAAAAAATATGTTTGTGGAATTCTTGATACAACAAAAAATTCGTGTAAAGAATGTATTTATTCTTATTGATGAATCGTGTTATTTCAAAATTGGATTAAAAAAAGGACTCAAATTGCAAAAATATGTTCTAAAATACCATTATTATCGCAAATGAGCACGGACGGACGAACGGATACCAAATGAGGGAATCCAAAGACGTCGTACGACAAATATATATGTTATGATCCGTCCGTCGGATCTTTGGATTTTCTCATTTACTTTCCATCCGTGCGTCCGTGCGTCCGTCCGTCCTTGTCGAATTTGCTCATTTGCCATAGCAAAACAAGAAATGTCTTTGATAAATCTCTTATATATTTCGGTGAGTGTTTGTTTGTGTAACTACTACTAATCATCTCCTCATGACACTTACCTCGGGGCCCTTAAAGATGAATTTTTCGATTTCAATATTATATAATAGAATGCCAATTATCGTATGAGTAGTACACGTTCGCATCAAATATTATACAAAAAATTAGTAAGAAATTTTATATTAAATCGTTGCCTTTCATTGATATGACCATTGATTTTACAAACCTCCTCCTCAGAGTCCTTCCAGTATTATTTCAAATTTTTTTTAAATTCACACGACCCCGTATAGTAGCATATACATTAGCATACACACACATTCCATGGCGTTTACAATTTTAATACAAGATTCGAGTTCGTAGGCATGTAGAATGATGAATGGTTTTATATATAAATCGCATCGCTCAGTGCATTTTGTGTTTTCATTGCAATTTTATTTACACCACAATTATTGTTCGTCGAAGACATATCGAAGTTCGTAAAAGTTATGAAAGCATTATAGTGGGGGAATATATTAACAGCGCCCATTTTGCATTATTGTCAGAGTTGCACGCATTCCAGCGTTGTATTATAGGTATTCGTGAAGTGTTAAGTGAAATGAAAAGAGAAAATTCATATCATGAAAATTTCATAAAACGTATTATCATGCCGATACTAACCCCACGGTCCTGATAAACCTTGATTGATTTCAATTTTATTTTCACGATCGCCCCATGTATTCATAAGTATAATGAATAAACATTCATATTCATAATATTTTTATTTGTACCGCACGTTGTTTACGCATGGATCGGAGCAGTGTTATGCAAATAGTTATATGAGTACATAAATGATTTAAATTTGTAGTTGATGACACTAACCTTATCCCACTAATGGATAAAGTGAGATGTACACATGGATTCGTAAAATGCATACAAACGTTCATAATATATGCAATATGCATATGCGGAGATATTAATCGTAATGCAAATTATATTCAAACGGACGCAGGCACATTCAAATTAGTGAAGAAGTGTTTTACAATTGTATGAATTATTGTTTAGTCGACGACCCCATACATATGTAAATTATTCATAATATCGATCACCCATTAGGATTATGAAGAGAGAACATAATTATGATTGGTGAGAGCAGTTATTGTATCGGCGAGCACAGGAATCGATTTTATAAATATTCCACCATTATGTTTACGCACACCCGCACACATCGTTTCATCGAAGAAACGTAAATTTCATTCATTCATTGTATTATTTGCGCAGCATAGGAAAAAGAGAGAGAGAGAGAGAGAGAGGGAGGGAGGATAGAGAAATGCATTTGAATGATTTTAATGCTACTCACCCCCAACTCGACGGCCTAACGGTGATGATGCGAAACATTGCATGCATTATTGGATTACAAATTTTTATGCAGATGTCAATTGGAGCAGCAAATGTACATTGAGATGATCGTAGAAATAATAAATAATAATAAGTATTTTATAAATTTCAGTTTAAATTAGATATGCTCCTCTTACTTGGTCCTATAATGCATTTTCATTTTTTATTTTATGCAATTGCATAAGCAGGTTGATTTTCATTTTAATTTGATTTAATTGCCGGTATTCGTTGCACAGATCGTAACCGATACAAACATTTATTCATTCCATATACGCGGGATTGAACGATGATAGAAGCCCACCAAAGCCGCATTTAAAAAAAAAGGAAATAAACGAAGAAATTCATTAGATGAACATTCGTCATTTCCAGTAACTATTGCACTTACATACTAAGATATGATTTCATTCCATTTAATTATACCACAAAGGCACATATTCGTCCAGCCAAATATTCCATTCATTGGTATATGTAAATAGTAATTGCAAGAATTTTGTATCAAATTTCAGCAAGAGATGTGATGGTAGGCCCAAAGAGAAATTAAATGTAGAAATTCATTAGATGAATATATTTCATCATTTCCAGTAACTATTGCACTTACATACTAAAATATGAATTTGAATTTCATTTCATTTAATTATAGCACATAAGTACATATTCGTCCAGCCAAATATTCCATTCATTGATATACGTAAATAGTAATTGTAAGAATTATGTATAACATTTCAGCAAGAGATGTGATGGTAGGCACAAAGAGAAATTAAAAGTAGAAATTCGTTAGATGAATAAATATATTTCATCAATACGAGTAACTAATGCACTTACATCCTAGTATATGCATTTTAAATTTCATTTGTATACCGTACACATATACATCCCGCAAAATATTTCAATTCATCGTAAAGATGTGCATATATATGGTGTCCGGTGTGTGGAAATAATAATTGGCGGAAATGTTACCAAGGACCGTAATGATGTGTAAGATGAAATGAACAAAAAAAGTACATTAGATGAATACACATATTTATATTATTTGTGGTACTTACATCCTAATATATTCAGTTTTGATTCCATATTTTATTGAATGCGTAATTATGGATAGTCATCGTCATCACATCAGCATTTATGAAAAGTGTTATTATTGTACATTTTACATATTTTATCAATTATTGAACTTTTCATTGTTTATCATAAATTTATTGAATCAATATATTATAAAAGCTGTAGGCTATATTTCAATTAGTTTATGCCGTTTATCCGTTCATTCATCTTCATAATATTCATTATGAAGCCATTTGGTAGATATTTTTCATAGATTCTTAAAAGCTGTATAAAAAGTTTATAATTCTTGATACTTACATCCTAATATATATACGAAGATCCGGACATATATTGTTTCATCATGAATGATTAAAAAATAAGAAAAATAAGATAATATTCATAAATATATTATATTAGTGTACGAGAGTTGTTTTCATCACCAAATCAAAAGTAAGCCCACCCCGTCAGAAAACCGTACAAATAAAGACAACCATATGGTCAACATGGAGATATGTTCGACAACTTGAAAAAAGAAGTCATATGAAAAATTCGGGAATTTTCAATTTAGTTCATATACGTCAATTCAATCAATCGATCAATTTCACAACTATTTATCGCATACAACTTCTTTTACGGACTGAAGCAAAAATCCCATCAGATAGATATATCGTATCGCATAATTATCCGATTTGATTCAAATGGAGAATTTCAATCGTTAGTTCATTAGTACGAGGATTAAGTAGTACTTACGTCCTATTATATATGCGCATTGATTTCCGAGCATTCCAGGTAAGATCATTTAGTTATTGATTACATGATACATGCGGCAGGAATGGACGCGCGCGACATCCGGAGAGTGAGGTGGGAGAGGGCAAGAAATACATTCGATGAATCGCTTCCATAAATTTTATTATAATATAATAAATAATTACCATAGCCGCCGCCGCCTAAAAATATACATTTTGTTTTGAATTTTGCCAGTCATCGCATCGGACGCACCATACATTTGTATGCATTGAATAAATGCAAATGTTGCGTCATAGAAAAATATTATTTGCAAACATTTATATTATGCGCGCAATAGATTTTGTTAAGGAAATTATTTAATGAATATTTATCATAAAATTGATACTATGACTCTGCCTTTGATTACTTACTTTTGACTAAAAGGTGCATTTTAACAAGCATTACAGCAGGCATTCATTCATGTAAAAAAAAGAGCAGATATTTTATGCATTGCAAGAATTGTTCAAGTTTTTAATTCATAACACTTACCGCAATCTAATATATGTGTTGCGAGTTTCATTCAATTTGACCCAAGAATATATCCCCCGACGCCATTAATATTAATTTCATCGTATTTTATTGTTGGATGTTGGATGTTGGATGTTTTTATGTTATTCAATAATTCATAGTCATTATTAGTATTTAGTGTGTTCGCATTCACATTATAATTTATGGATTCTTACCGGCTAATGATGAATAGATGAATTCATATTTTAATGTAATTCCGTCCATTGGTCAAGGACAACGGGGCGCGCCATATAAGTTATCCATGGAAGTGTTATTAAAGGAAAATAATGATTGTGGATGTTTTTGCATTAGTGATTGCAATATTTATATTAATATTTATATTTATGCATATATATATACAACAATACACTGTACAATACACAATACACTATACAATACAACAATACACTATACGCTATACAATACAACAATGCACTATACAACACAAATACACAATACGATACACTGTACAATACACAATATACGATACAATACACAACGAAATACACAATACAATACCCGATATAAAACGATACAATAATAACGTAATACTATAACAATATAATAATGTATAATATAATAATAAAAACAATATAATAATAAAAACAAGGCCCGATTATTAGATATCCTACACAATTTTGTCTAAGTACAGTTATTCGCGCGATTTGATAATAGTACATCAAAAATTACGCATTATTTTCATGAAATCCCGGATATTGGTACCAAGAAATGGACCTAGGCTTAATTGAATTTTCTATTATGAACCAAATTTCATTATATAATATTGAAATTTAGACCTTCTTCAAGGAGAAGGTTAAAAAAATTTTTTCTCACAAAATTATTCAGTCGCAACAGCAAACCGGTCCATCCAGTACACCAAATTTCATCAAAATGTCTCCAAAATTGCGAACTGCGGATTGAACACTAAAATGTATGGACGGACATGCGGACGGACAGCCAGACACAGATCGGTAAACTAAAAAGGTGCATCTATGTTAAACCCCTCTTTATGCTATACATGTCAGCACAAAATTAATATACAATGTACCCAATACCCAATAGTGGTGGGAAATAAAGCTTCTTTCCCTTATTCGAAAGAGTTTTTTATAAATTTCAATAATTGCTAAAAATCTTAGAATTTAATACTTACTTCCTATAAATTGAAGTTGTTGTTGTTGCCAAGAGCACCCATCAGAGATTACGATTTATCCATTTGAAATTACGGACAAATACAGTAATTGGTAGTAATGCACATGTAATGTAATGTTCATGCCATGCATCGTTATTTTTATATGAACAAAAAAATTTACAACTTAATCATACTTACACTCTAAGGTAAGCATTACATAAATGCAATTTTATCGAATGTTACAACGAATGTTCATATTCGTTACATCAGTAAGTGCATTATTGCCGTGTCAATCAGTATCATCAGCATCAGTACATTGGTATATCAGCACGAAGTCATTATATTTATGAAATATTAAAGCAGGAAATGTGTTCGCCGTATACATGCATCATATTGTTTTTTTTTTTATGAATTTAGAAAAGAATTCGAATGAATATATTGTAAATTTCAATAATTGTTTCAATTCATCGCTTGATAATATACTTACATACTGAAATATATATGTTTGATGATTGAAATTTTATTTATCATAATCATAAGATTTTCGTCAAAAGCAGTCCATACGTCGTCATCGTTCGGTTCGTTGGATTCATCGAGTAAATGCAAGGTTGCATTGTATTCATATGTAGGTATTAAAGACGCCATTGCATTATAAGCCGTGATTTTATGCAGGCAAGCGGACGAGTGTTTTCATGCAAAATGGAAAATGAGTCACGAAATGTATTTCATGAATTTAATGAACATTTTTCCCAAATTCTAATGATACTTACATCCTAATATTGTTAAATCGTCCAGATATCCAGCGCAACATAGCCAAGGCAAATAGTATATAGAATAAATATTCATAATATGTATTCATAATAAAGCATTTAATTTTTTATGAACATAGGATATATATGAATGTATGACAATGAATGAATATTTTAACTCATGATACCCTTACCTCGTACAAGTCCTAAACATAATTTTAATTATACATAACCATAAGGTCGCGATCATCCCCGTACATCGTTTCGTTGAATATATTTAAATATTCACAATATTGATTAAGATACGTAAGCATGAGACCAAACATCAGAGGTGTATGTAAATACAAATTGTGAGCGGAAAAAATACATTTCAATGAATATTTCATTAATTCTCTATTAACGCTAATTCATAATGATACTCACTTCGAGACCCTAAAAAAAGAGGTGCATTTCAATTTAATTTTTTTTTCCAATTATGTAATTGATCGATTCATCGAACAAATGTAGAGATTGGCAAACATTATAGGGATAATAGGATATGTATAGTATTTTTGATCAATTGTTGAATCATTTTTGTTGTGTTTATTGGATCAGCCATATATGCAAAGGTAAATATGAGCGAAAAAAATAATAGGTCGAATCAGTAACTTCTAGCAATTATAAAAATGAGGAGTCTCACCACATCCCCTTCCTAAAATATGTTGTTTTGAATTTGATTCAGTTCCGGTTTCAAAATAGTTCCAAAAATTCATTTAGGCCACATTTCGAAGCAAATGTTCATAATGATTGATGGATCAATTGGCAAAAATAGAATTAAAAATATAAATCTGTATAAATAAATATGTTAGCTGCTTTATTGATGTGTTCAAAAAGTAAGACAAATGTAATTTTATCTTTTTTTAAATCTACTGTAATCGTTCCTCGGAACCCAAATAATATTCCTTATTAACCGGTTTCGAACATACGAAAACAGCCGAAGGAAATTTTGTATGTGACTTTGGCAAGCCATGCGTGTACTCATCTCCTCGCAACAAAACTTTAATGCAAATTTCTTTGCAAAAATTGGAAATAAACCAAGTGCAGCTAGTGTTTGAAATTTAGTGCAGATGTCTGTTACAGTGCATCCTCAATATTGGTCTTACTTTTTTTATCACATTACATCTTCCAAGTTATTTACGAAAAATTTACTTACGTCCACCTAATATTTTGACACGCATCATTCGTTCATTCATTTCATAATTACATTCATAATGTTTGGGAGAATATTCAAAGAAATTGTGAAAGAAAAAAATTAATAAATATTTATATTAATGACTCTGACCAACTCTTTTTACATCGATTTTGAAAGAAGAACACAACAGGTGCACTGCTTCTTTTTTTACACGAATTTCAAAAATCTACATATATATATTTACAAAGTAGAATTGGGGGAATATATGTGAGTCGAGTAATGTCGACACATGTATTAGGTGACTTTATCCTACTGCTAGCGAACGAAATTTTTCATTGAATCTCAAATCGGACAGTGGTGCCAAACACATATCTCCCATTATCTACAGATGATGGTAATTTTCTCAATTTCATTTTATACTTTTACTGGACTGAATTGAAAATTCATTCAAAGTACACACAATTTTTATTTTTTTTTTGCACAGCATTTTTGAAAAAATGTTTAAGAAATTTTTTTATACGATTTTTTAAATGTGTGACATATATTATCCCTAAATTTACCATACGTCGCATGTACTTTTTTTGCACGTTTTTCTAAGGAACATATCTACCGATTAAAAAAAAAGAGTTGGATAAATAATTCACAAAATTTATTGATTATTTCAAGGCATATATATAGATATTTCTATATATATGTATATATATGACCAATACTTACGCGCCTCTAAAATTTTGATTTATAAATGACAAGCATTCGTTACGGGAAGAGGATTCCAAATTATTCATTATTAGGCAAAAGCAATTGAATTCATTGTAGCAAACGCAGAGTTACATAAAATTAATGTCCATAATAAGGAAAATTATGAATAGATGGAACAAAGTCTATTAATAGGAGTTGTTTCATACTGCTGCTGTGGACAAAAACTGTTAACAAGACCCTATTTGGTATTTGCGTTTGTTTACTGTTGCGAAACTTTGAAAAGACACGTGGGCAGTTAATAACAGCGGCTTTTTTTATAGTTTATTGCAACAATCTTGTTGTCAACGACATTTGTCAGATTGCTAAGATGTTTTCGATTCAAAAGCATAAATCCTCCAAATTTCATTACCATATCAGTTATGCATTTTAGATCATTGTCAGTAAGGACGTTGTTTTTCAAACATGAACGTGATCCAAATCATTCTTCAAAGATGTTTCGTATTGATTCTTTCGAAACAACCGACACAACTACAAGATCACTTTTAGTCGATCGACGGTTAATGTTTTCTCATTAGTGGTTAAGACTGATGAGTCGTCCTAAACGAGAACCGTGTCTTCGATTATCTTAGGACCCTCATTAAATCATTTGTATCTTGGTAAACACTCCGCCCTTGATGCCAAATACTTTACTCAAAAGATTTTTTCATTCTAAAAATCGCGCCCAATAGAACACGGTCTTATCAACTTGATCAGAAAACGGATACACACATTGATGTCATGGCGGGAGTATTTAAAAAAACAGGCTCATTACTTTTTGTCCGCAATAGTCAGTAGACAAACAACAAGCAACACGTACCCTACACCACTTGTACTACAGGGTACATTAAGTTACTGCGGACGTATGTGACTCGCAAACGCGCTTAAGAGAGATTCACCTTTTATTATGGGGAACGATAATCTGAATTGATCTATGCCAGTCTTTCGGGCTGATGTCTGTCCATGTAAATTATGGTCAAGCTACAAGTCGCAATTTTTGAGATATTTTGATGAAATTCGGTACAGTGACGTGCTATTGAAGCTATTGTAAATGGTTCCGCGATCGATCAAAACTTGCGATCACTTACCCATATTATGCGCCATTCTGAAAAGTCATTATATGGAAAAAATTTTAATTCTCAAAATTTCTGGGCAAAAGTATCTAAGTAGTAGTACTTCGAGATTCTAAAAACTTTTGACCGGCTGGGGCAATTTTTGACTCCCCTTTCCTAAAACGAAAACTGAAGTTCATACCCTAAAAAGGTATAATTTTCAACGCCTCATGATGAAAATAATTAATATAAAAAAATTAACTCAATTCAAATTTGGATCATCTCGACCCATTTTTGGAAGCCCATCCTAATAAGAATTTTCACGAAAACTTATCCTTTGTAGAGCAGAAGAGTAACTTTTAGTTTAATATGTGATGATAAAAATTGACCCATAATAGTAATTGTGTTACGACAATGTGGTGCAGGGTATTTCGTTGCCGATCTTGCCATATTACAATGTTCTTACTTGTTTCATATATAAACTGGGCGATGAGATACTTACGAGATTCTAAAATATGTTTTAAAAATTGAATTTTGAAAAGCACGACGACCCGTTAAACAATTGCATATGTATTCATCATATGTCAGGGAGTGAATCATTGGAAAATAATAAAGTTATTATTTTGTAAACATTACGTTGCATTATTATCGATTAGTATAATTGACCGATCACTTACTTACCTTAAGCTAAAATGTATTTACATTTAGCATTCGTTAAGCAATCATCCCATCCGTTAAGCCGCCATTAATTGATTTGATCCCAAGATTATCGGAAAAATATATAATTTAATATGAAGTACGTTTGGTTTGCGTACAGGTAAATGGGGTGAGAGAAAATTATTTGATAAATTTTATATAAAAATTGTCTAAATTTGTAATTTATATTTACTTACGGACTATATGTATGTTTTATACATTTTGATTTGATGTTTATTTAATGCGGGTCCGCGAAAACGGCGCAAAGCACATAACGATAACGATGGGAAGCATAATAAGAAGAAATAGTAAAATTCATAAGATTTTGTATTTAAATAATATATATAAAGGAGGATAACAGACATTACACAGACGGACAGACGGAGGGACGGACATGCTTAAATCGCTTCGATCCAAGCTTACTTTCTTTCTGGTCCTTGTAAGCATTTCGACAGAATGAATATACCCCCTCCCCTTAAGCTAGTACGTGGAAGAATGTGATGTAAATCTACAAGATTACTCGGAAAGTAATTTCGCTTTTTCGCACAGCGAGTTTTACAAGTTAAGATAATCATTACATATTTTGACAACTGCCCTAACAAGATTTGCTTGTGAAAAAGTTCGATTGATTCTATGCAGCAAATTTTCACTATCGAAAAAAGTGAAAAATACGCCCTAAGCCGATGCGTGGAAAACTGATTTGCAAAATTTCGATTTACCAAATTTGATCTTGGAGCCATGCCTGGAAGGCCAGTTGAAACTAATGAAGACGCATTAAAGGTATTATGTAACCTGTGGAATAACGGGGGACATTCAGTCACTTTGCAACACAAAACGCCAAAAATTGATCAGTAGAGCAGGTGTAATGCGAGACCTACATGCTTTTACAGCTTCGACGAGATAGATTGTCGCACGTACCATGTTTTCAAGATCAAGACCGGGATCAGTTTGTTGCCAGAAAAAAAAAAAACAGAAATCGAATCATGCTACTCGCAGAAAAAGGGGAGTAGATATTGGACCAGAATGGACGCTATATAATATAATTCAATAATATATTTATTCACTAGAAGAGAGCAACCTGATATATGTAAAAACAACAGTACGTACATGATTGCTCTGTAATAAACGTGATCATAATTGGCAAAATTCGCCAAAGGACGCCAGCAAAGCCATTCATTTATATCAATGGGTGTATCATACGGAAACGATTACAAAAATAAAAAAATATGTTTCATTAGAATTATATTCATACGGTAGCGTGCAATCAGCGAAAAACAAATGCATAAACTTTATAATTTCCAATAGACTTACCCGCTATTCGTTAGTTCGGATGACAAGTTATTCGTGAGAAGGAAATCATACAAATAAATATTTATAAATCAATTAAATTTATTTTATTAGCGGCTTTTAACACGTTGTAATGTACACCCAAATTTTTTTTTATACGGTCTTCTTCTTTTACGCGATTTTGAATTACAACACGTTTCATCAATAAAAACAACACAGTTCAGAGTTTAATTAAAGATTAAGTTTGTGCCGACGGTTTAACACACTATTATTCAGAATCACTTTTTGCATCAATCGTAGCTCGTCTGCCTGTCTGTCTGTCCGTCTGTCTGTATATGTATACACGTATTCAAACTACAAGGTCGCAATTTTCGACATATTTTGATTAAATTTGCTACACTAACGTATTGTAGTCCAAAGGCGCACGCTTTCAATTTCTACCCATATGTAACGCCTTCTTTTGATAAGTCGTTGATAAGATATCACAACAAAAATCGTTTAGCAATATAGTAGTAGTTCGGCTCGAATTGCGAACTGTTTTTAAAGCCTTTGCCATACAACTGTTGATACGGGATCTGAACCCTGATGTGATAGGTATACAAAAAAGTTTCATTTTCAATTCGTTCCCTATCAAATAATAATTTAATAGAAAAAAAAGCAAATTTGAACAGACTTCTTTTTTTTTAGGTTCCAATGCAAATAAAGATTGTAATGAAAAATAAGTCAAAAAAGTCTAAAATATAATAATGTCCCTAATAAAACGTCCATATGGAATTTGTATGTACAATTTCAATTTTATAGTCTGAATTCTGAATATTGTTGTATGTATGTAATACGGATTTCATTATCTTTTTTTTTTGTACGGCTTTTTAAGAAATTATTTGAAGTTCTTTCACCTTATACGAGAGCTTTTTTAAAGATGTGAAACATACATACATTATCAAACTTAGCATACCGTCAAGCACGTGTATTTTTAAGTGATTTTTTTTTTTTTTTTTGGGACGATCTGCTAAGGCACGGACCTACCTACCGTATAAAAAAAAAGTTGGAGTGTATTTGCATTCACGCATCAATTCTTTCCTTTTTTTATATATATATTCGTATATAAAACGTAATAACACTTACAGCCTAAAATATTCATTTTGATTTCAAATTTGGTTTGTTACACGCCCGTCAGATGAAGAACGCACAATTCATCGATTCGTACAAATATGAATTTCCAGTATATTTACGCACATCATTTAAGAATATAATAGAGATAAGAATATTGTTTTGAAGGATTAATTATAAGGATATATATATATATATATATATATACATACATAATGTGTATATATACATATATGTGTATATATAGTCGGATGGAGAAAGTTACATTCTTGTGAATTTGCTTTTTTTTATGTTAATGCGAATGTATATGCAACACAAAATCCGCATTGATCCCCCTATGAATTTTCGCTAGGAGCGCTTATATTATAATTGTGCGAGATGGGGAAGGCGGAAGCTTCCCCACTTATCCATAATTGAAGGACAAACTAAATCTTTACAGTACTTGATAATTTATCCTGAGGATAAGTAAGGAATTTTATTACCTGACAGGATGGTCCAGTCCAGCATATTTAATTGATCTCCTTGCTCGACTGTAACTTTTTTATAATTATTTATGTTATTCAGTTGATGAACTTACCAGCTGCTTATGCGTTGCGTTTTTGAGATCAATACCTATCACTCCATCGATTATGTTTACGATGCCGTTGCTTACAAACACGGTTAATAGTATATTCATAGAGATTGGTGTCACTGTAAGTGGATGTGAATAACTACTCGACAAATTACGACTCCATGTCAATGTGTCATTTTGTTTGTAACTAAGCATAACTGGATTGGATTCGGGGATAGCGGTACAGTCCACATCTACTTCACGTTGAAACAAGTAACCGTAGTCTACGATATGATTCTGGATTATTAATCTATCTATTAATTCCGTATAATGTTTCTTCTAAAGAATAAATTACGTATTTTTATCGAATTTTTTTTGTTTTTTTTCGATTATTTTTATCGTGACAGTACTTACCATTAAGAACGCTCCATTTGTGGGAACAAAGAAATTTCGATCTTGGTCTTCAAATCCGAAGTCTTCATAGGCCTCCGTCATACGTGTTGCGATCAATCGGTCACGAAAATAGCTAATATCGTGCTGAGGGATTAATTTGTAACTTTCAAAGTTTCGTATAAACTCCCAAGCATTCGGATTCGGATTTGTATATTGATTATATTTTCTATACTTTTCGTCCATACCATCTTCTTTAAGACGGAGAGGTTCAATCGGTTTCGAAATTTTATACAAGCACTACACAAAGAATGATACGATAACGATAATAATAGTGACAGCGATAACAATAATGACGATAGTATAATAATAATATACGAAATATTAAATAATAACTAATAATCATAGCTCATATATATAATAAAAAAAAAGACAATAGCTCTACCAAGATGCATCATCATCATCACCAACATCAGATGCGAGAGTTTTGAAGAAGATCGCCTATCATCACTAAACAATCCCACACAGGGGTTATGATATAGAGCAGAGTAATAATCATCATACGTCTATTAGATTCAGATCATATGATAAATGATCTAAAAATTTCTCATTATTCTTGAGAGAGAAAAAGTTTTCAATACAAGCGCAAGCGATAAATGTAAAATAATAATTAAAGCAAGGCACACAATGAACAGATATTCTACAGCACTTTGCCTACAACGAATATTCTCACTCGTTTTGCTAATAGTAGTTTTACTACTCGGAGAATTTACGCATTATTTTCATGCGAAGGTACAATTGTCACGAAAGCCCGTATAAGGGCATGACGTCATCCAAATTTAGTGAATTTGAATTAGTGCTTGCTAAAAGATTTTATTATTATTTTCAATTTCCGTCATAAAAACAAAAGGAAGGACTTGCTTTTCATGATAACCCCCCCGTGACCTTTATGATGATCCCAAATCCACTATCATTAATTTTTTTATGTCATTGTTAAGTTGGATCAATTTACATCATACGGTAATAAAAATTCAAATTTGGTAAGGTTGGTCTCTTTCTTAATTTACTGTTATGAAATAATTTTCATCATAAAATATTGGAAATTAAATCTTTACTATACAAAGCTTCAAAGTCTTCGTAGGGAACTTAGAGGTCTTTCAAAAGAAGCGCTGCAGCTATTGCTATTGCTCAGCAACTTTTGTAAAATTTCGTTATATCCGGAATAGTCGAAAAAGTGATCAGATGCGAAACATTTTCAATTACTTTTGTCCTTTTGTCCTTGGATCAAAAAGGGCGTCAGGAAATGAAACCGTCCCACTCACCATTTCACCTAAATGAATTATTCATATAACGACTTCTCAAACTAAGGCTTTGTATGGACAATAATGAAAAAAATTGGTCCGATCCGTGTCACTTTCATTAGCAACCGTCCTTGAGCAAAAATAAATTCGTGCATCAAATTTTATCAAAATATCTCAAAAATTGCGATCTGTAGCTTGAACGCAAATTTACATGGACAGACGGACAGACAGGCTTAGATCAATTCCATACACTGTAACACAAGTAGTGTAGGGTACAGGAATAAAGCGGTAATGGATAGCTAAAAAGAATAAATAAATGAATAACACTGCGGTACTCAAAATAAATAATAGAAGTAAATCCGAAGGTCAATATAGAAATGGATGCAATGGAGCCGCGTAGAAATTATAAACTATTCGAAATTGCAATGTTTTTTTATGTAAACAACAACAACAACAACAAATATTACAATTATTATATATATAGCAAAGGCTTTGAATCAATTGATGCGATATACGTAGGATAGATGCAAGACAGGAACCTCTTTCTAACTTAGAAAACTAATGATAATAAGAGTTACTCACTTGCAGTTTTTCTCTTTGTGTCGATTCTGTTAATGTCTGCCTTGCTGATTTTTTTCCCTTTGGCGACCTCTTTTTTTGTGCGTCTTCAGTCGGTATGCATTCATTTCCGACGGCTTCTTGGCCGTTAACATATATGCTTTTACCGATTTTGACTATTTGTAAATAGTAGCCTCCCGGATAAAGTGATGGTACCTTAAACTCCTTTGTTTTACTGCTGAAATCGTGTTCTTCTATTATGCCCTGAGCTGAAAGGGTAAAGGGAAAAACTCTGCAAAGCTAAAGCGGAAATTTTCAATTCATTTTTTCAATATTTTGATTCGTACCCATATGAACGTAAGGGTCAATTTCATCATCGCTTTTTAATTGGGGTACAAAAAATGTGATATGTGGCATTTTTGTTAAAGCATCGCAGTCCTCGCATTTTAGCATTGCCTGCGCCTGCTCATAATAATCCTGAAAGTAAAAATTTTGAAAAAAGAAAAGAAAGAAAGAAGATCATACACTCGACTTCAGTGTGTTACGTACGGAAAAATAGATTAAAAAAACAAGTAAAAAGAATTAAATTCGGTCGGGACGGAATCTCTTTTACACCCATCATCGTCTACCCCCGCCAAAAAAAAAGAGACAAAAGAAGTAAAAGAACAAAATTTTCATTCTGTGTAATATGGAGTGGGCGTGGTTGATTTCTTCTACTATCAAAATGAAAGTTTTTATCGTAGAGGCCTAGGGGGTTTGAAAAATTTAGACGATATTTTCATTTTCGCTAACGAGAGAATGTTTACCACAGACGCTACCAGGTTCCGCAAGCAGACAGATGAACAGCGGAACAGCCGGACATGTTTATGTGCATTGCAAATTTGAATTTTGGGCAAGAATTTATATATCTTAGATGGATTCTGAAGCTTGCCTCCTCGTATTATAAAGGTATTGAAAAAACCATCAAATTTTGATACACTAGAATATTGGTTAGGCGTGCGTGCATATAGCTTCCATATATGTATATGTTGATTTAACTATATTTAACTGTAAGTAATATTACCCAATACGCATAATACGCACATAGAATAATGTGCGTGCCAGCTTGTAACAGGCACGAGTATAGCAATACAGTATTGCAACGGAACAGTGACTATGACGGCAGCTATAAAAGTGCGTACTAGCACACACTTGGCGCCTCAATTCTATTATGGCACCCAAAAAGGTAAGTGGCTCATTGAAAAAATAATTCCTTTTATTTGGACTTTACTGATAGGGGATGGCAGGCTGGTTGTAGCCGCTGTCTTTGAATAACGGACAGGACTAGTCGGCTTTGCCGATAGGGAATAGCAGGCTTAGCGTAGCCGGTGCTATTCCTGAATGACTCTTTGAATCGTTGGCAACACTAAAATCGACCAAGGAGGCTTGCAGGAACGAATAACTGACCCTACTGGTCTGTAAGATTGGCTGCCGTAATTGTGGTCTTTGCACAATTTCAGGACGCACGGAACATTGCGAATTTAAATTTGCTAAACTGAAACTAGAAGCCGTGCAAACAGGGAAGATAAAGAGACAGAGAGACGCGTGTGAAAAAAAGAAGATATGAAAACTACCCGAAAACCGCTCCCCGCGAATACGCGATACGTAACGATGGTCCTGCGGAGGAGAGTGTTCCACAAAGTGCGCTTGCCGAGTGGTTTCAGTATGCAGACGCCATAGAGGGCGAATCGTGCACGCTGTTGGTGCAGAAGAGCAGTTTCTTTGGAAAATTTCCAGCTACCATCGCAAAGAAAAAACACACAAACCCACACACTGCGATTCCTCGATTTTAATATAAGTTTCAGCTTAGGTCAATAAGTGACACATTCAAACATTTGCAACTCGTCTTATGATGCTTGTATTCAATGCTGTCCAAACGAGACGAAAGTTGAAAAAAGTAAAAACTGATCGATTGCTTTTTGATGGTGGCTGGCTATGCCTGATTTTTAAAGCAAAAAGACGTCCAAATGAAATATTTTTGCATTTTTAAGTAGATATAGAAATTTCCTTTCTTCAATTAGGAAAAAAAAAACAAAACTGCATTGATAATGGAGGAACTGTAAAATTATTAGCGTTAAGCGGAAATGAAAGAAAAAAAAAAATCATGCCTGATGTTAAAAGTTATTGAAATTTTTTGTTTTAGTTTTTTGATGACACGGATCAAGCTATATGATCCTTATAATTTTTCTTAAAAGTCTGGCCAAATGTGTTACATAGCACTTACCGGATCGTCGTCCTTAATATTTTCAAGGATCGATTTCTCGACTTCTCGGCATCGTGTCAGTGTCATAAGACATAACAAAGTCCAAATTAATATTATAAGCATAGGCATGCTATAGCCTGCGGATTGTCCAAAGATATCTAATATTTAGTAACAGGTTCTGTATTATCGTCGATTCCAATAGCTGCAATTACATGAAAATTAATGATAAGCAGCTAAAGCTCTAAGCTGTAAATATTGCAAAAGCAAAAGCCAAGAATTCGTCTGTAGATTGGAGACAGAAAAGTACGAGATTTTACCCTAACGCAATCAATTATTTATTAAATTAAAGAACTTTGTTCCCAATTATTGCTTCTCTTTCTGCCTTCTTTTATTTTATTTTATAAATTTTCTTTTTTTTTCCTATTAAAGTCTTTATGATTTTTTACTCACTTTTAATCAGTTTGTATGAATTCTGGAATCTATATCAAACGTCTGAAAGCAAACTAAAACATTAATTGGAAAAATTCAATTTATTTAGTCAAAATTCAAATTGACTTATATCTCTGAGAAGTTATTTGAGAGTGACATCAATTCTGTTCAGAAACGTACAGAACATCTTTTTTAACCTCTCTTACTTAACTCATATGCTGACTAACAATAGAAGAAGAAGAAGAAGAAAAAGAAGCATAGTAAAAATAAACCCAAAATAAGAAAGAAAGGAAAAGGTATCTTTTTATGATTTTTTTATGCCCATCACTGTAAGACGCGGGGGTAAACTCATTGTGTTTTTTCCAAAAGGAAACTTCAGAGACCCTGTTGAAGTATATGTATTCTTGATCAGCATGAAATTCTGAATTGATTTAGCCATGTCTGTGTCTCGGTAGAGCGTTTGTTGTTGGCACTCCCCTGATCGCAAAACTAAAGGTATCGATTACAAATTTGGTGGAAATATTGAAAGTTTTCGCCTGGAACTTGGTATATATTACACGCGTGCCCTTTTCATGTTGGGATAATTAATTAAAAAATGAGAAAAATTATTATTAATAAATTGAACTAAAATACAATATAATTCATTCGTATATGCTGGGTATATATATATATACGGTAGGTCAACAAAGTCTACATACAGCACAAAAATTTAAAGTTTCTCTTGCTAAAAACTACATTTATGGGTTGAGAGTCAAAAAATATATCTCTTAAAAAAACAAAAACTTAAATTAAGTAACAATTCAAGATTTATACATCGGTTATTTCACAGCTACATTAACATACTAGTTATGGATAAAATTAAAAAACTAATATATTGTTGAACAATCTTTACCATGTAGTACGGCATTGAAGAAATCTATTTTTCTATCTTTTTGCATCCATTTTCTATCTTTATGCATCCATTCCCCTAGTAAAGCTTTCTTAAGTCAAGTTCCTCCATGTTAGAACATTTTCATTTTTTTGAACCCGCCTATCTAAATCATGTCTTGTGTTTGCAAATGCATTCAAATCCGGTGATTGGGGAGGAAAATATGCTTGCTTGGGGGTATTATAAAAATCGCTTTAGCATAACTAGAGACTAGATTTCCTACTCCAGTCGGAACCCTGAAATCCCTCAAAAATTGACAGACCTTCCAACCTACATTATACTTGGTGATAAATTTACAATTGCCATCCCTGTATTGGCTTTCCTCCATATACTTCTCATTATTTTCTATCATATCGTATCGAATATATTAAATTTAAACTGATCACTAGCTCGAGGCGTTTCATCATATTAACTGTTACTATAAAAGGTCTTCTTCCTTGGACTGCGGTTACGAAACGTTTCGAACAGTTTCGGCATGAATACAAATTTGCCTATACTTTTCTAGGTGTTTTGTCGATCTGATCGATGGTTATTTTCTGTCATATTTGTATTATTGTATATTTTTCTTCTTTTTTTTTTTTTTAGAATAGTCTCAACAGTAACACGACTAATTGCAATTTTTCCCTTACTTTTTAACATTATAATCACTTTTCTACGTCTTTATATATTTTGTTATAGTTTGAGGAAACAAAAAAATTGTAAATAAAATTTACTTTAACAGATAAATTTTTTTTTTTTTGATATTTATTTTCGATAGTTCAGTGACGTGATTTCGCTATATGTACACTTTTCGGTGCACAAAACTGAGAAAAACACCATTGTAGTACCAAATATTTTTAAGCATGAGACTTTTTTGCTCACCATTTCTTAAATCTATCGAAACATTGCTAAATTTCGTTAAAATAAAAATTGTCGGACTGTATGTAGATTTTATTAGCCTACTGTAAATACATATGTATACGATTCTATAAACAATCATAACAATTGAAAGAGCATAAGTTGTTGTTGCTTGAAACGCTTGACGGGTGATGTGGAAACATTTCAAACGCGTACGCGTGCATACTGAGCCATGACAACAACAACTTCTTTATCTCTTCTTATTCTCTCCTCATCGCACCACTCTTACTCACTCGTAAACATTTCATTATCTGAGAGATCTCATATGGAGTGGGCTCCAAGGAATTGAACCCTTTATCAAACCATTAGCACCAAATACGAATTAGGTGAGTAAAATTGATTTCTTTCCCATATTACTATTATGAAACAATTTTCACTGTGTAATAATAGTGAAAATTAGACCTTTTTATTATATAAAAATTCGATCATCGTAGGAACGGTTGTATGAAAGGCGAAGTTTAGAATGCTGAACCACAATTATTTAGTCGCTTTTCTAGACAACTTTTCAGAATAGGACGTTAGATGAGGAGTGATCGAAAAAGTGGACCAATTCATACCAATTTTTCGTCCTTGGGTCAAAGCACATCAGTGTACCATATTTCATCGAAATATCTCAAATATTGCGACTCGTAGCTTGAAGAAAAATTTACATGGATAGACATCGATTAGACAGGTGGGCAGGCAGGCTTCGATCGATTTATAAAATGGTTCTGAATAATGAAAGGTGCTCTTGAGTGTTACATACGTCCGCAAAACTTTATATACCTTATATGACAAGTGATGTAGGATATAAAAAAAGGCGGGGGACAAGGTTATTAAACCAAAAAAAAAAAAAACGCTGCTATTTCGAATCCATTAGGGCACGTGTCTCGAAATTTGTGTCATATGTGCACTACAATCGTACAAATCAACCAAAAAATTTTATACATCGATATTATTGCGCGGATATTTCAAAAAAATGCAGTCTTATTATGTTTGCTCCATATTGACAGTATAAAGCTTTAACGTGTATAACAAGACATGTAAAATATTATATAAAAGCAACTTTTTAATTAAATAATATTATGTTTTACACTTAAAGATTCCTACGTAAATATGAAAAAATACGAACCGTCATCCTCATCAGGCAATATTTTAAATTGAGATGAAAAAAGCCCATTGTCTTAAGAGCTGATAATACTTTAATTAGCATCCCTGCGAAAGCTTACCAATTAACTCATATTAATGCAGCAGAGAGAGAGAGAGAGAGAGAGAGAGAGGGAGAGACTTCAACATACATAATTAACATAAAGCATAAAGCGCTAAGCTTTCAATTATTCTCAATCCGACCAAATTTAAAGGGGTTTGTGAGAAAGTTTCTTCAAATGTTTACTTGCACGCATATACATAAAATGCATGTAGAGAGGGGGAGAGACTTAATTGTTCTGAAAAATACCCAATTTCGCACCAACTTACCGATATCTTCGCATCACATAAGTGTTATCTCTTTTTTCTAACGGCATTTTCTTCCTTCTTTAGGAACGAGTTCTCTCCCTCCATACAGAGATGTAATCAAAAATAACAACGCTTTTACTCCATGCATATTAATTAATTGTTCAATTTGTTTACATATCAAGAAACTCCAAAAATGTAATACCTCTCTCTCTCTCTCTCGTTTGTGCAAATCAATCCAAAACATTGGTATTAATAAGAAAATGAGCGAATCTGAATTTGATGCCATATGAGAGTAATTAAATGAGCGAATCACTTGTTGCATTGTAATGTGACTTCGAATTTGCTGCCATATGAGAATAATAAAAAGAGCGACTTCGCATTTGCCGCCATATGAGAGTAAATTAAATTGTATTGCATTGTATTAGCTCGGCTGGTGTGTTTGTTATTGTTGATATGAAAAAGAGCTTTGGTTGCTTGGTGAGTTAAAATCAAACAGTTTATTCGTTTATTCAGTTTATGTTTTGAATGCGATACAGTATTTGGTGTGCTTGCTGCTAATACCATAATTAAAGACGAGCGTTTTTATTAATTATTCCAAAATGTGTGCATAGTTAAAAATATTTAATTTAAATTTGAAATATTTAAAAATCAGTGAAAAAGTAAATGCAACAAATGGGAAAACCATATCCATTTAAACTTATAATCCGGAATAATCAAACTGTCGAAAATTGATTTATATACGTATACATATATATATATATATATATATTTTTGTTTTTTTTTTTGACTGAAGAAATGCCTAATCAAGCATTAGGATTTCCGAAAATGTTAAGCTAGTGGCAAAACTTAGACCGATGTGCGGTAAGATGATGATTAGTGCGCCTCCCTCTCAGTTGGCATACGTGTATAGGGGGCATTTCCGGCTTGATTGATCATACAAAAAGATATATATACAATAAATCAAAGTAACAAAACTAGCAAAAAATGAATCCATTACAATAAAGCAAACACCTTAACTGAGCATTATCAATCAGATCGATATCAAGTGAATAAAGTTCTGAACTTCAAAGATTGTTCTCATCAATTATCCCACACAGTGTCAAGACGAACTGTAGACACAACAAGGGAAACAAAACAAGTAAAAAAAATCTTTGTATAGTCGAAGGCATGTGATGTTGGTCAAATGCTGAATTAAGTGATTTTCAAAGGGGAAGCCAGTGACGATCGATAAGGATAAGGTTATGCCTTGTGCTATGGATACATCAAAACCTTTTAGCCAAATTTTCTAAATCCGTGACAAAGTTATGAAAAATGTGACATTGACCGGAACTTCTTCGAACGTTGTTCTCTTGTGCTAATCGCATTTCATTCCCCTTATTAATCTTCTCAAAAATGGCTCGTCACAGTAGAGAGTCGCAATGTAAATAGAAATAGAGTAAATACCGAACCGAACCTCTTTATAACCTACACTAGTTGTGAAAAAGCTAGATGGCGGACGTTTTCAGAATTCGCCTAATTATCAAAGTACAGTTACAGTTACTTGATAGATTTAGAAGTTTCAAAGCCATTTCTTAAGAAAACTGTCACAAACACTTTTCGAGATCCAACACAACAGTACAGTTTAAGTCGTTTTCCCAAATAACTTATAGTTGATCCGTATTTCCGCAGGCTTCCTTAAGCACCTTAAGTCACCTCATTTCATATATTAATGCAAAGAATGAATTTTCATTCTTTTGTAATACAATGTGAAGATTGAACATAGTGCCGGGTCGTATGCGGAAAACGCTTGCAAATAGTGTACGGAAAAGAAATCAAATTTTCAAGTCCCTATTAAAAACAATCATAACAATGCAAGTGGTCATAGGCAAACAGTATAAAAGGAAAACCATATGAAAACAAGTTCAAAAAATATGCAAAAAAAATAAGACCTCAAGCTTCGGCAAATGTTGCAAGTAAACAATTAGCTAAAGCAAAAACAAAAAAAACAAAAATTAAAAAAAAAAGCAAAAACACAAAAAAATGCAAGCATTTGCAGCAGGTGAACGACTTAACATTCTCTTTCTCTTTTAACTAACATATACAGCACATGCACTGTTCCCCGACTTCCGGTCATTTTTCTAGCAGTTAGTTTTAGCTGAAGTTTAAAAAGAAATTTAATGCGTGATTTATATACAAGACAAGTATGTTCATGGAAAACTCGATACAAATATAAGTTAAAGAAATTTCTTTAAAAATAGTTGAAGATATTTTTTATAAAGTTTTTAAAAACAAACAAACGAAAAGGAATGCCTTTAAACTTTAAAATTGCACTGGAGGAATGAGAATCGAAGAACTTTTTTAATTAAAGGAAACAATTTATATTGTGGGTGAGCATGTTATGGAAATATTTGCAATAATCAGAAGGAAGCTTCAAAGCCCATAGCATAAACTTTCATCAAATTTTTATATTCTTCTGATTAGCATCAAATTTTGAATCGTATGTCCCTTCAATCTGTCAATATATCTGTATGAGAAGCCTAGTAGATAGAATCCTGATTACCAAGTTTATAATCGCGGACTCCAATTCCCATGTGGTAGATATTACTTTGATCGGCTCAGTCCCTAAAGGCACTTAAGGCGAGTAAGCACATACCCGCTAGCCTGCGACCACCGCCCCTCTATTTCCTTGTAGTCGTCACGGCCTTACGCGAAGAGGCGCCATCCCCTATATGCTTGATCGTATTAAATGAAGGAATTATTTATTTTGGGAATTTGGACAAAATAGGTATTTTTTTTAAATCCCAACATATATAAGTGCTATCAGGAAAAGTACGCAGAGAAAGTCTAATTTTTATGACAGACACTGAAAAGTAATAACATTTTTAAGAATTAAATGAAGTTTGCTAGATTTGGGTTATGTGATATGACTTTTTCGGGCATCTTTCAATATGGGGCTTTCATCGAAAGTATTGGGTTTTTTATTGCCAAAACTAGTCAATAACTGCATCAGGAGTAGTGAAGTAGAAGTAGAGTATCTAATGGTCGACCTTGCCTAACTGTAATGTTTTCCCTTGTTCTAAATTTATTTTTTTATTAGATTATATTATCTAGTTTATCGCTGATTTCTCTCTCAACAGGATTTCCATTCTTATGACGATATCTATAAAATTGATCTTTTCGTGGATAGCACGAAGAGAGTAGATATCCTTCCCGCGCGTTATTTGTCAAAAAGATAGCAAAATGCGAGATGTATCGCTGAACAATACTTTACAATTTAATTGTTGAATGTGTCAGTTAGTGAATCAAAACTGACTTCTGATACTAACCTTTTTGACGATCCCAAGAAATATTTGTACAAATTTATTTTCAGTGTTTTTTTTTTGAGACATAAACAAAATTCAATGCGAACTGCGATCAGCAGGTCGGAGTAGTAAAGTCATTTTTGTGATTATGCATACATTCTTCACTTGGAGGAGGTTCAGAGTTGATCTAGTATTTTCCGTCTAACCGTCCACTCACACGAATCTTTATATATAGACACTATGATAATCGAGGAGAAAGAGGTAAGAAGAGAGCAATAGTGTGTAGCCGCAATCTGAAAATTGTATGCCCAATAGACATGTGTTATGCCTTCATCGATTGAAGATTCATGTGGCTGTGGCCACAAACAGTTACTTCTATCGCACTGGAAATTAAAACCGGTTAAATCGACTTGAGATTTTCTTGTCTACTATATTATGTAGCGTACCATACACAATTTAGCGAATTTCTCAATATTGTAAACAAAAGAAATAAATGTAGTGTCCGTCCATGCTGCGAAGATGAATGAAAAAAATATAAAATTCGTTAAGGTAAATCCTTAACAAGTGCTCCTGATATATAATAGACTTAGTTTTGTGCTTATAAATGTAGATGGCGCTACAAAATATTTATATAAAACTGTAGATTACGTTAGATTTGATTTCTATGGGCGTGGTGTAAGTAATAAATTTTAATCTACGATATGATCTTGATTAAGGGCAAATTCAAACTTAATTTATGATCATCATCCTGTTCTGAAACAATTTTTCAATTTTTATCACCTTATGGATGGATATCTACGCCTGATTATTCCATTTATCCTTTTGACGGATCCTTTCACTAAAAAGGGAAACTTTCAAAACAAAGCCGTTTAGTATAACTCCTTATGCCATTTCGCAATGATTCCTTCAAGATACGGATAGTGGTCGTAAAGATTATTCGATACAATCCGGTTTCAATAGTGTCTGTTTTCGATTCCAAATATATAGAAATTTCATTAAAATATCTCCGAAATTGTGATCTCTTTAGTTTAATGAAACAGGTGAAAACACTATGATGAAAAGCTGTCCGCCACCCCCCTCCCCCTAAATGTAATGTAATTATTCAGGTAATGACCTTTGAAAATAAGGGGATTTTTAAAAATGGTTTTCAATAGTGTTCGCCCTTGTGTACCAAATTTCGTGGAAATATTACAAAAATTTTGCGATCTGCATATTAAACATAATCACATAACAGAGACAGACAGACGAACAAATTAGGTCGATTCAGAAGTTGAAGTGGCAAGTGGGTCTATCTCAAGTCATTCTATGTGTTACACACATTCGTACAAACTCCGTATATGATGTACCATCGGCGGTGTAGGATATAAAATGTTTAAAAAACTTAGCTGACCCACATAGAAATATGTTTACCTCAATACAGAAATAAAGACAACAAAAAAAAACTTTAACAAAAGCGACAACAACTACATGTCAGCCAAAGTGAATAAAAGTGAAAAAATACCAATGCATACGATTTTGTAAACAACAACATAACCAGTTTACAAAAACAACAAAACAACAAAAAAAAAGAAAAGGAAAGAACTTTAAAATTGTATATTACGCTAAAACTGCTAATAATGGAAACCTAAAGAATAATACAAAGTAAACGTATTCTATGTAACCTAAGCCCAACCAAAAAAATAAATAAATAAATAAAGTAAAGTATGATACATAAAAACATAGTCAAGTAAAGGTAGACAACCTGACAACATAATAAAATAGACTGGTGTCATAATTTATTTAGCGTATGCATCCTAAATATATATGTGTATATTCGTGTATATGTAATTGAATGGATGGATGGTTGGATGGACGGATGATCTGTCTTTTCACATTTTCCGGCAAAGTACAAGAAGTAGTAAAAATTTGTTTTTTTTCTTTTTTTTTTTTTTCGATATCATCGTGAAGTGAGCGTTATATGCAACGTTTAGTTCAGTGTCGTTATCTGGTTTTTCTCGTTGCTCTAATCTCAAGTTAACTTTTACTGAAATTATGTTGACACTTTCAACAATTATGAAATCCATTAGCAGCAACCATTGCGTGTGTTACTGGCTTAACAACTTAATTATAATTTGATTATATTGATTGATTGTTTAAACCGCAAAACGAGAAAGTGTTGAAGAAATTTTACATGCAATTGTCATTAACTGCATTGACAGCATTTATCATTATCAGGATGTGGATTATCTATCATTGGATTATTATGGTAGGCTTAATAAGCCTAATTTTACCAATTATTGGTAAGTAATTAAGTTTCTCTGATAATAATCTCAGGCTGATTGTAAATTTATTATCATTAACGCTTATGTTATGCAAAGATCGATGAGTTCTCTTAAATGAGTTAAAAAGGAGAAATTACTCAATGTTTGAAATTTCAAAATTGAATGCGAACAGGTACATAGGATAAGCTTTAGCGGCGCCAAAACTCAAAGCTATTTCTTAACGCATAGGAAAAGTGATGGACAGCATCTCTTTCCTGCGCATAAGACTACAAAATGCTATTCATTGGATAGATTGTAATTATATTCGGAATAGACTTTCTCAGCGTTTCCCTCGCCCACTCGTCCTGGAATTGTCTATATTTCTTTAATTGCTTTGGAAAATTGGCAAATTCTTGGTATACAAAAACTAGTTGCTTCTGCACTTAGAACCCCTTCTGAACGCCTGAATGGCTGAAAAAACAAAATAGATGCTACGTATATACATCCAGTGGAAACCGCAATGAAAGCTAATATGTCCAATCGCCAGTTCGAACACAGCAGTTAACCAATGTGTGGGTCCTGACTACGGCCACGGTACAACCTTTGGGGGGGGTATCGTGGCGGTTGTGTGTTTCCATCATTCCTAAAGCGAATAATTAAAGTTGATGATAGGCCTCAACACTCCGCAGAGTGGGTTTATCGGGTCATACACAATGAATATATCTAGTTTCTCCAGTGTAGTTCGGGCCCCAAGCTTATAGAGATTGTCTAACCACGGGACTGAGCACCGTGGAATAAAACCTTTATGGTAGTGTAGCCACGTTAAATCCACAAAGAAATCTGATCAATTACCAAAATACCACGATTTCACTTTATAAAATATAAATGGAAAATACTCAGTGTAATGATGCGAAATTTATAATTTTTTAAACGACTTGAAGCTAATTGAGATAATTTTAGAAAATTTCAATAATAATCTGATGTAAGATTTTTTGTTTGCGAAAACCATTCATTTCGAATGATAGCAACTTTAACCTCAATGCTTCCATTAACTATGACAAACTTATTAAGAACCATCAACAAGTTGTTGTTGTGTTGTAGTAGTGAAACTTTCTGAGTTATAGGCAAGCAACAAGAAAATTATATATGTAATCAGTGAAGTATGAAAGCATTATTACGGCAAAATATAAATTTTAAAAATAAAAAGAAAAAAAAACAAAAAACAAAAAACCTCATATAGAACTTTTCAATATACACGTAATTAGGTGACGTGGGCTTGACAATATGCCGAAGTTTTAAATGCAATCAGCTATCAAAGACAAAGTAATAAAACATCTAAAATAAGACTTTGTTGCCATGCAAAGGTTTAGTTTTCATTAGAGCTGTTATATCGGAACGATTTTGGGAAAATAGACTTCTGCGATCCAAACAAGACATAATCGTTATTCTAATTTTCATATTATTATTGTTATTATAAATTCAGCCAGACATTGAATTCCAAGACTAAAGTCTTAAAGCACTAGCATCGAAGGCTATCGGCTCTACCGCACTTGAGGTTCGAACCCACGACCATAGAGTTGCTAGTCGAGACTCTTGCTTACTCGGCCACTTGGGCGGATAATTTTCATTTTAAAAATTAGGTCTCGTCGCAAAGATCTGTCTTTTTGTGAGTAAGCTTCTATATCGTGGGTCTTAAAAAAGGTGCCCCGTTCCATCCATATTTTCCGCGCTTCATTTTCTAGACAAAAATACTATTTTTTATTGACATTTTGCTAAAAAATATTAGAAAATGCAATGCTTTACAATAAATATATACCGACTCTATATAGAAATATTGATCTTGTTCAAGTCATTTTTAGTAGAGTGCAAAATATCTCGAAAGTTGCGCCTTGCGGGTTGAACATAAGAATACAACGACAGAACTCAGATAGACGAGGTGGGCAAACTGACTCAGACCTTTCTTTTGAATCGATTGCTTTATCGCTATTATTTCTGAACGTTACGACCTTTGCTACAAGTGACGTAAATTAAACAAATAAAAACGCTAAAATCAAACTGGGCGTACTGTTCAATATCCTATAGCGTCCTACAATTACTCATATACCGATTTCTTAAAATAAGGTGCTTTTATGGTCAGTTCATCAAAATAAAGGATGTGAAGACAAACACCAACTTATCTAGCAAAAATTTACTTACTATCTGTAAACGCGGCCAAACGTGATGTCTAACATGATATACGTTAATATAGGTGACATTTTCTAGTCGGGCCCCGATAGAGTCCCAAATTTAGGTGTTGCTGCATAGATATCTTTTGCTAAAATATAAAATTTTTAAAAAATTTTTAAAAATAGTTCTTCCAAACAGAATTATAATATGTATAGCTTGTGTTCAAAGTATTTTCATATAGCTTCATGAGGTTTGCCAAAAAAATATTTTACTTTTTCTGATATGCACGGAGTACGCTTCCAAATCCATCTATATCCTAATTCGAAATATTTAACGGAGCTCTGTTACGGTATTTACAGCGATATGTTAATGGATATGGTGGGTGTCTTTGCTAGTTAAATTCGAATTTATGTTCACAACCATAGATTTTCTTTGTGGCGTTATGGGGGTGTGTCCTGTGAAAAGTTTAGGTCCCTCCTAAATTCTTTTGCAAATTTGTACGCGATATATTCATCTTCGTTAACGGGAGAATGTTTATCACATATATTACACAGTCGCGCAGACAAAAAGATGGACAAACGAACAGACGAACATGTTCAGGTGCATTTCAAATTTGAAACTGACCAAGAATTTATATACTTTGTGGGAGTTTTGAAGCTTGTTTCTGCCCCTTTCAAATATATTAAAAAAAAAAAATTTAATTTTGATATATTATAATACTGGGTAGGCGTGGTCAATTTTTTTCAATTTTGTGAAGCTGTCACAGCATCGTCCATAGAGTATACGATCAATTTTTTGCACATTTATCTTGTATAGTTTATCAACAATGAGCAAAGAACCAATTTTTTATTCCCTTTGAAAAACAGAGCTCTCAGTTGACGTCGTGCTTTGGGCGTGTCCTTGCGACCGATTTGATCCATTTTCAATACCAACCGATATGCCGGAACTTCCAATGTTTTGCCGATTTTGAAGTTAATAACTTCATTTTTACGGCCAGAAGAATATTAACCACAAGCATTACACAACCAGACAGACGCACATGCTAGAATCGATTTAGGATTTGATGCTGATCAAGCATATGTATACTCCGCGAGGTCGTTGATGCTTCCATCTGGGCGTTGCAAACGTTGTGACAAAATGAATATACCCCACATACGTCGATGATGGGTATAAAAAAAATCAGACAAATATTCCAAGAGTTATTCTTATGCGCGTCAGTATATCGTCTACAAGTAAATATACTTTAATTTGCTTTACACCTACAAATATATTTTATTGAAGATCTGATGGGAATGTAAGAATCTGAAAGCAGATTTACGCAATCATGACGACTGCATGTCTGCATGGAACTTGTGCTATGCAAAGGCAACACAACCGGAAGGGCTTTGAGATAGACTCAGACCAACGGTTTCATTATGCAGGTCGATTTAGATTACGATTCTTCTCTGTCCGATTAATGTTTCTGCGTTTAGGCGAAGTATTTCGTCCTAAGAACAAACATTTCGGATCGGATCAATTTTTCGATCACTCCTCATACAAATTGCATTAAGTGAAGCAGTGTATAGGGCTTTCCCTTAAATCTTTGAATTTATCACTTTTCAGATATATAATATAAAGTGTGTACTATTTATGTCTCCGTGACTGTATTATATTATTGTTATGTATTATTTTTCATATATATCCATACATATGTACATATTCATATTTTTATTTATTTTCTTTTTAAAGCGACGGTCTCTATAAAACTGTAAAAAAAGGGTGATAATCATGAAGCAGAACGTTTAAATTTTCCGGAATTTTTTTTTAACGTTCCCCTCTCTTACGCATGCCTATCTATATACGTATACATAGAAAGATAGTTTTGCATTAATATTCGTGTCTGTTTTGCTTCTTTTTTTATTTTTTCCTTTTTTTTTTTTAATTTCACTTTCATATATTAATTAAATACTATTTTCTCTTGTAGGTTGATTATGGTACAAAAGTTAACATTCGTCATGTTTTTCACTATTTTCTCTCCCGATTTATAGATTTATTTACTCTAGAAGTACCTTACTGTAAGGTAAAATTATGTATACCAATAACCTAACGTTAGCTTTAGCTTGACGCGAAAAAAACAAGTTTGTAACGAGTAAGTCGCGACAGAATCTTTTACACCCATCGCAGTTGTTCTAAGAAACGTAAAAGCACTAAATATTCATAGTCTATAAGGTTGGGTGCGCGTGACTATATTTTTCTATATTTTTTTTTTATGTACGGTATGAATTTTTCACAATTTTTCGTGCATAGGTGTGTGGGTGTGGGTGTCGCAAGACTGGCTTGGGTCATTTTCAAATTCTTTTCCCCTATTTAGAGGCGATATCTTCATTTTTGTAACCGAATGAACATTTGCCACAGTTGGGCAGACGTACGGATAGACAGACGAATACGATTAGGGGCATTTCGAATTTGAAGCTTGTGTGGGTCTTTGAAGCGTTATAAAGATATTGGAAAAGAGAAATAAATTTTGATACCCTCCAAAATTGAGTCCGCGTAGATAGGCGTTACAGCATCGCCCTTAGAATGCATGTTCAAGCTTATGAGTAATGAGCGAAATACCAATTTTTTACACCTTTCACTTTACCTGCTTTTCACTTTGATAATAGGAAAAAATTAGCCGCGCCCACTCCATATTATAGAGTATGAAAATTTTATTCTTTTACTTCTTGTTTAGGATAACGGGGATGGGTACAACTATCCTACTTATTATTTCTACGTCGCTGTCCCAGTCTTCGTGTAATACAACAAACTTGGAAACGGTTTCCGCAGTTGCTTATCAATTGATAGAATGGCGTTTACATATTAAGTTTTCGTTTTGCTTACGATAAAAAAATTTGGGTTTGCTGATATTAAGGTGTAACCCAAAGCTGTTACTTCGTCTTTTATCGTCTGCAGATCCTGCACATTATTTGCTAGGATAATTGAGTCGTTCCGATATCGGATGTTGTTAACGAATTATCTGTTAACCATAATGCCCGCTTCGATCGTTTGAATAGCTTTTTGAAAGAGTACCTGAGCGTAGCGAGCGAGTAATTTGTCCTGACGCAACACAATATAAAACTTTCGATGCGGCGTCTGGACTAGAATGTGAATGCTTTCTTAGTACTCATGCCTTCCCGGAAACCGAACTGAGTGCGACAAAGTGCCGATTCCCCTTTACCATAATTCCTTTGCTGAATTTTTCTTGGCATTATTTTCAGCTCATTCTATAGTCCTGTGGCATTAGTTGCTTTTTTTTTTTGGAATTGTGATGAATGATGATTTTAAACAATCATCAGGATAAATGCCGATGTCTTAGATCTCATTTAGTTGTCTATGGACGACGACATCTCTCGATAACTCAATATCTCAATTTGATCGTTATTCACGGCTTTGTTGTCTTTGGCATTTTTTTTATAGCTTTTTTTATCTCATCTTTCGTAATGGATGGCCCCGTGAACAAGTGATCATTATTTGGAAAACCTACAGATCTGGTATCGTTTGCCTATAATTGACGACTACAATCTTTTTCACATACCTTTCTTTTTTCTTCTATCTCGGCGACTATTTCATTACAGGTATTCATCACAACAGCCGACGTTGTTTTTCTTTACAGTCTACAAGTTTCCTTGAGTTTCTTGTGTACGCTCAAGTTGTTATACAATGATTGAAGCCTTTCTATTTCCAAGCAATTATTTTCTCTCCATATACGCTTTGCTTCCCGTATCTTTACTCGAATTATTCGCTATATTCGATTGCATTCATTTTCATTAGCTTTGCGGTATATTCCTTTTTCATTCGCAAGTTCCAACATTTCATCAGTTATCCATTGATTATTCGCCGCATCGCTGCATAACTAGTGCATAAACTGTATAAAATATCCTCAAAATATCTCAACTTGCCATGGTTTGAACAGTAAAATACATTAACAGATATCAGAGGGACAGATGGACAGACAAGGTTAAATCGATTTAGAGAATGATTTAAAAATCTATCGGTATTAAAAAAATTGTATCTATCATAAGTGCTTCTGGGTGTTAGTTACATGCGCATCAGCTCAGCGTACCATGTACAGCAAGTGGCACAACATAGCATTTACTAAGTGTTAAGTTTTATGTTTATATCATTTTCTTAACCCCTCATAAGCGCCGAACAAATAAGAGCATAATTTTTATACGAGAAAAATCGCTATGTGTGTTATCAATTAATTTTCGTATAACAAAGGAAAAGTTTAAAACACACAATATAAAATACAAGAACATTTTTTTTTTTTTGTATTTGAAATTTATTTTATAAAACGAAATCTGAAAGATTTTCATCGGCGGTGTCTTGTCAAATTTCCTCAAAATTCACATTTCCTGTCACTGTTGCATTTCTGCGGCTTTCGGGAGAACACTGTATCACACACCTCTTTTGAGGTCAACTATGCCTCACCAAAAGATCTCGACAAAGAGCCAAAGAAAGCGTAGTCTCGGCAAAGCTGACTTCTGTTTACCAATATAATGCATGGTTTGGCGCTTTCGCTATTGACCTCAATTACGGAATGTAACCACAATAGGTCATAGAGTAAGACGGCCTTCCGATCACGCTGAATACAATGCTTTATCTTACAACTTCATCCATCGCAGATTGCGGCCAACTACTCACTCATATTTAATCGCGCATTATCAGTCTCTACAAAAATGGCTCGATCTACTTTCGTTTCCCGCAATTTTCAAGCCATGAAATTTTTCTCTTATCAATTTTTTGAAAATTCATAACTCTTAAAAAAAAAACTATGGTCTAAAATCTCTATAATGATTTTCACGTCCTTCACAATAATACTATAATTACCAAGTTAATTGCTCACGGTAGATCTACTATTTCCGCACGAAATGTCAAATTTAATATAATCTAAAAGTTGAGAGTCTAAGCTCTATTACCCCCATAGACGGTATTAGGACGTTTGACACAATTCGAAGTATAATATCCATATGTTAGGGCATATAAAAAGTCTCTGCGTTTTTTTCTGCGGGATGGTATTAATGCCTATATATATCGGGTAGCACTCCTCTGATTGTCTCAAATGAACATGTGCTGAACAGGTGACATTTCAGCTTACGATTTGTAAAAAGATAGTTTTCGAATTCTTTGCTCGTGTACAAAATTATATTGATTTGTAAATGAGTGAAATATCTGAAGAAATACACTAAGTGATTCTATTTTACTATAAAAAAGGTCAAAAAGCTGCAAAAGCATGCCAAAAAATTGTAAAGTGTATAGTGAGAATGCTAAAGTGACCGCAATACCTAGAAGTGATTTGCTCCATTTCGTTCCGGAAATTTCGATGGCAAAGATGAACCTCATTCTGGTCGAAAATGTCGACGAAATTTTGCAATGGCTTGAGCAAGACCGGCAGACAAGCTGGCAGGAAATAGCTAAGACACTAAACATCAACCACATGACAATCTGGAATCGTTTCAAAGGAGCAGACTATGAGAAGAAACTTGAAATTGCGGAGACTTTTTATATGGCCCATTATTACTGTGGATAGAAAGTAACGACACTGTATTTTTTTATAAATACCATGCGTCACTACTTTTTTTTTATCGCCTAAGATATATTCCCTATTGATGTAACATAGTCACGATCAGAAAAATGTAAAGAAAGGGATAGGAGGACGGCCACGGCCTAGTGGTTGTACGTTCAATCGGTAAGGGTTATGCTTTTATTGACTGAGCGCTTACTACAGCTACGATCAATATAAAATATACCGCGCTTGATATTTGAACCCGCCAATCTTGACTTGATAGTCGGAATTCCAACCTATTCGACTAATCATGCGAATCACTGCACACGAAACTAAAAGTCGATTATTTCCGCCTATTATTGTATTTAACGGAAAGAAACCTTTAACAAATGCTTCCGATGTACAGAGATTTGCAAAAAAATACATATATATTCTTAATTACCATGAATAGCGGAATCGATTTAGCAATGCCTGACCGTCTGTTTTGTGACGCCATTATTACAATTTTAAAATTTTGATTACGCAGCAATGAATAATTTGAAGAAAGTTGATTTCACATTTCCTTCGTAGAAATATGAATAAAATTGAACCTGCTAGAAGAAAATAAATACAACTTTTTCCATTTAAGCCGGGTCAGTTAGTAGTGTTCTCTCAAATATTGACGTCTGTGTCAAATTTCATACAGCAATCGACCCTGAGTCGAAACGATAATGAGAGCTACCAAAAATCAGACGTAGCTAGATCCACGATACGACTTATAGTTCGAGTGAAGAAATTATTTTATCTAAGTTATTTTATCTAAGAGAACTTAATCGTATTTGCTATACCCTTTGTCATGAATGGTACTAAATTTGTGCGGATGTATGCAACACCCAGAAAGATTTGAGATATCCCCTGCTTCAGATTCACTTCCGGAATCGACTTAATCTTGCCTGTCCATTTTTCCGTTTTGTTTTCTTGCATTCCTCCTACAGGGCACGGCTTAATGTAGCTTCTGATCTCTTCATAAATTAATTATTAAATTTTTTTCTTTTTTTAACATTGTGTTACGCAAGTACTCGCACGCAACGGAAGCTCTAGAGCTTACCATAACACTTGATCATAACTTACGCACAATACTTGTGAAGATGATGCATTTCTTCATTTGTTACCGATTCAAGGCAATCTACCGTTAAGCAAGTGAACTTAAAGATTTCACAACTTTACGCATAATTAAATGTGTTTTTCCTGTGTATCACACAAAAAAAAGTAAAAAATTTTTTTTTTTTTAATTTATTGCCAACGATTTACTAAATAATAAACATTTTCTGATACGCAAAACGAGTCGATTATAAAGAAAACAAAAAAATTAAATGAAATGACATATAGACAACATGTGCAACGTTGCAAAAGAAGAAAGCTTCGGGTCCTGAGGAAATGCCTACCCAAACAGTACGGCTGATGGGTAACATATGGTCATCGCTGTGGAAAAAATAGCTTCCGGCCTTGCTACGAAAGCGGGGTAAGCCGCGGTCTCGCGGACAACGTGCACAAACGTTTAGAGAAAGAGCTACAGAGCCGAGATGGGTTTTCTAGGCGCCAGTTTGACTTTGTCAAACGACCATCGAATGCTGATGGCAGCATAAAAAATCAAGAACGCAAATGGGTTCTGCGCTTCCATCACGTTGGATATTAGAAACGTTTTTAACACGACTGATTATGAAGGGTCCATAAAAAGGCTTAAAACAGTCAAGGCTTTCTCCGTACTTGATAACGAAAGTGTACTGCGTAATACAAACGACGGCATAAGAGAACATAGCTTTACTGCAAGAGCACCACAGAGCTCCGTCCTGAATGCCTTCCCGTTGTATCTTGCTATGCGGATTATGCAGCAAGCGTCCGTCGCTCTAATAGAACGCCTTAAAGCTTATAAGTAGGTGGCTGCACAAGCTCAAATTAAAACTTGGCGTGGGGAGGAGTTAAGCCTGTGATTGATAGAAGGGTTTTCGAAACGCCGAAAACCGAGTTAGCGAAGGAAATTGCAGCAAAGTCTGCAGAGTTGAGACCGCTGTTGATTGATTGCGATAAACCGCGCCGTTCTTAAGTCTTACCCACAGTTAGAAGACAAATCCAAACCCCCAATAAATTATCCCGTTCAACGACAAATCTATTAAGCATCATCAACTATTTTCTTCTTTTACTGGTCGAATAGCATCTTGGGCAATCATTTCCGCAACGCTTTCCTTTCCTTTTGCAAGTCGCGTTTACCTGCAAACATGATTCAGGTAAATCGATTAGTTCGAGAAGTTTTTTCTTTTCACCATGGGAACGTACCACCAGCAATTCTTGCTCAATCTACATGGAAATAAAAAAAAAAAACCAAGTGAAAGCACCTTCTATTTTCTATCATTCCTAGGAGCGATTGCCCATTTTTTGCAAGGTGCAGACTTACTGAAAAATGCATTACGTGACAGTAGAGCAATGAGGAAATTAAAGGGAATAATTTTATGGTTCCATTGCTTATGATTAACTGCAACTAATTTATTTGCTATAAACAAGATTTGGTCTGCGACCTAGAATATACTACGATATTTTGAAGCCGCATGATGTAGCCAAAAAAAAAAAGAAACAAAACCAAAGCTTGCAAAAAAAAAATGTTTAACATTTGCTTAAATGGAATATATTCTTAAACGGAAGTTTAGTAGAGCGTATCCGGCGTTAATATATATAAAAGTAGACATGAAAAGTAAGCAGATGCATATAGTGTTAGTAGCAAAGCATTGGTAAATGCATTAAATAAGACCATAAAATAAAAATTATTCAGCCAAAGTCGAATTTTAGTGATATGCACCATCATTTATATATTAATATATATATATATATATATGTATATGTGTGTATATGTATGTATATATATATAGATGTAGCGTATACATTGGAAATCAAATTTGGTAACACTTTGCAGACATTTTTCTAAATTAAAAATTGTACACCGGCTGCGAAAATTTGAAACCGGAATCCGGAAAATGATGTTTTAGGCGCCATTTTCTCTTGTTGACATCTAACAAAGATCTTCATCTTGTAGCAGCATACGTTTCATAAAACAGTATAGTGTTTGAAATAGCGCTCAACATGTCGAGTTTTGTACGGAGAGAAGAGCGTTGGTTGAACGGTACAAACGGCATCGTACGCCATTACTCATGATGAAAAGTGGATTTAGTTTGAGAGCGTCAGGCGCAACAATATGCAGACTTATTGAGTGATTTTGTACTATTATTATTATTATTATTATTATCTATTGTACTCGATGTTATATACACTCAAACCTGTTTTTGCGTAGTCTTTGTTTGTGCGATATGCGACGATTAGTATTGAATTCTATAATCGCATAATTTAATCGTTGAACGTACAAGAATTTCCAGCTCGGGTTTTCTCGAAACGGATTGCATCTCTGGTTAAGTTGCTGAGTTGATTTTTTCCCATTCAGATAGTTAGCGATTAGTCTCACGCTTTGTTTTGCTTGTTTTAATGAATCCGTAGAAGAAGCTCACTCGAACAGAGCAAAGAGTTGCCTTTTGTGCCTAGTCCGCTAAATAAAGCGATTTAACGTAAACTCTGCACATGAGTGAGGGCAAATGCAAAGCGAACAGAAAGTTAATCTCCTTAGAAAGTAAGACCACAATTTCAAAACGAACAGCAGAAGGTGAAGGATGTATAGCTTATGGCATAGTATTTGGATTAGGTGAATCCACTATAAGGGGCATACCAACAACGTGCAGGCCAAAGAAAAAGAAATCTTGTAGTTGTGCCGCAAACGAAGACGCTAAACGGGCAGCGTATACCAAAATTGAAAAGGCGCTTGTATTGCGGATTGAAGAATTAACTCAAAAACGAATCGCCTTTAACGGTGAATCTTATGATCATTTAAAGGATTTAGAAACGTCTTGTTCATCGTCTCACATTGCAAGCTCGAAGTTTTCTGCAAGTATTGGCTGGTTACTCAAGCTCTTACAACGACACGTACATACAATTTGAAGATAAAGGGCGAAACTGCATCCGCTGATGAGACATCCGCTAAAAATTATTCTAAGCTCTTAGCAAAAATCGTTGAAGATTAGGTGGATTAGAAGCGTTTCACAATACTGCAAGTAGCTGCCAAACCTCGTCTCTTGATTTCTTTAAAAAAAAAAACAATTCCTGGTTATTTCGTAAGGTTTTGATCTACTTTCTTCGTGAGACTTTTTTATGCGGTCCCTATTCACCGCATAAAAAAAAAAACTTTTTAATTTTGTTGCGAACAATAGTTTTTATAACTGCTCCTGATTTTTTTATGCGGTCCTTAATCACCGCACAATAACAGGTTTAAGTGTATAGCACGCAAAAACCACTATTCTATTAGATTTCCGAGCCGTCTGAGCGAAGAACTGGATACGCAAGTAATTTTCATAAAAATTTTTTTCGAAATCAACTTTCCACCGCTCGAGGAAAGCAAGATTTGGGTCATGCTTTGGATGCATTGGCACCTCTCAGTTAAGTTCTTTTTAATTTTTCTGGATTATTAAAGATGCATGTAGCTGTGTTGGTATTGCCATAGTTGAAAACGATCGATTCTATTGATTAATTCTAGCTAGGGTGCCTCAATTACACACTTTAATCCTCCTAGTAGTTGAGAGTAGAAAATGAAATCAATTATTTTGTCAGATTGGATGAGCTTATGATGCAAGGTGTCCCTTCAATCCCACCGAACGGTATACCTCGCCTTATATATAGGTGGCGTCAATTCGCGCCCTGCTACCGTCTTGAATAACGGTTCAACGATGCGGTGCGATTGTATTATTGAAACTAAATCGGACGATTTCATTTGGTTTCGACAGCGGTCCGCAAATGAAAGTTCGGTTCGGTTCAATTTTTCTCTATTAATTCATAGCATACTCTACTGCCGAATTTCTTCTCGTATCTAGTGTGAGAGATAAATGTTTCGAAATTTTTTATTTGATCAATTTTTATAAACGTGCGGCTACAATATATTTCAAAAGTTATAGGCCTTTCTTTTAATTTTCTTGACTTGTGGGTATTCTACCGCCAGAGTGGCCGAAGGCGAGGAATCTCGACTAGCAACTCAATGGTCGCGGGTTCGAATCTCAAGTGCGGTAGCCTTAGATGCCAGTGCTTTAGATTTTAGTTGTCTGGCGAAATTAATAATAATAATAGATGAACGGACTGAAAATGGAAACGTATATTATCGACATTTCTATATGGCTTGTTAAATCATTATTCTCTTGTTACAAATAAATAAAATCATTAATCTGTTTAAATAAATATTTTTAAAATAAAATAAATAAATTTGAAAAATATATTACGATTTAAAATTTTATTAAAGCTGTTGAAAGGGCTATACTGGATTCACGGTGCTATCTGGAGGGCGGTGGTTCAGCCGAAAGTTTTTTAGCTAGCGAAGATCTAGAGATCGGCGCAATTATTGGTAAGCTGCGCATAAACGGCGATCCAGATATCGATAATGGTGATATTAATCTAACGTTAAGAGAAAAAGACGCATCTTTAGAGATAGTCGCAGGAACCAAAGAATTAGCTTTAACCGTTGAATTGGATAAGGAAGGCGTAAAAGGGCCTTCATCAATATATGTTAACGTTATATGCCTACGAAGACATTCAACAGATCCGGTAAGTTCAATGATCTTTAAATAGTGCTTTTGATTTAAAAAAAACCTTTTTCATTGACTATGTTCATTTCAATTATCAAAGTATTAACAAAAGGCGTTGACGTTGCTAGAAAAACATTCCAATGCCGCAGCGCAATAGTGATGAAGTTTTATCACCCGAACACTTTACCGCCATCACCTAACAGCCTTGCCTATGCTATACACGGCATACTTGGCTTTTTACCACAATGATTGTAAACAGAAGCCATAAATTAGGTTTTTTTTTACTTCCGCTTAAGAACACACTCATAAAGCATGCCTATGCCCGTTTAGCCTATAAACTTTTACTATGCGTGGTTTAGTTTTATTTAGTTAAACAAAAAAAGAAAAAAAAGAAGAAAAAATAAATAAATCCCTACACTTTCATTATTGCCTTCTTTCTTTCTTCTTTACTCGTCTCGTAAGTCTTTCTCTATTTCTCTACTCTCTTTCTCCTTACACTTTTCTCAAATATCCTAGAAATTAACTGAAGGTCTCTTAGCCATTACATTCACATTACAGTTAAGTTAGTTGGCATAGTTCTAAATAATTTAATACTGCCTTCTCTTAGTAGATTTCTTAATATTTGCCTCGTATAGATGGCTTCAAGCACTTTGAACTTTGCGGTAAGTTCATTGACCACTTTTAAAACTTTACTAGTTTTAGTTTAGCAAGAGATTTCCCACCTAAACTGCACTACACTTGTATGAACGATTATATAAAGTTACACAAAACATGAACAAGAGTTGACATAAGTAAATGTTGAAAAAGTTAATATTTGATTATAAGGAATTATGTTTTTGATATGTTTTTATGTTTTAACTCTCCTATACACACACTTGTGTACAGGTAACCCATCGTGCAACGCTAGTTACTTTCCAAAATATTGCCGTGTTACGCAAGCTCGCTCGTTATACAGAAGAAGGAGAGGTTAGGTTGCAAAATAAAAAAAAAAATTTCTATTTTCATAAATATCTTCATTAAAATTTCGGTAAGAATAAATACTTCACTGAGCACTCTTAGCCGCAGCGCTTTTCCTTTCTTGGCACGATATTCTCATTCTATGTAGACTTTTCTACATTATCTTCAGATGTAAGCTCTACAAAAAAAACATGTAAGAAAAATATATTCGGCAGGGGCCGAATCTCGCATACCCACCACTACGTCTTTCGCATTCCACTCTTCAAATTCTTTTATTTGGCAGTATAAAGAAAAAATTAATCGCGATGTCTACTATAATCATTTTAAAATTAACCCATTTTTAGGCAGATAATATATCTTCATTTGAGGAGTATACGATATAGTTTTAAACATTCTCTCTTGTTTAACTTATGATAAATAAGCATAACATCTTCAAAAATTGAAAAAAATAAAATCTAATTACCCATAACTTCGTGTGGACATGGCTGATTGGTTCCATGTTTAGACCTAAAGAGTAGAGTGTTTTGTAAAGTAAATGTGAAAATTTTAACCATCTCCGAGTAACAAACAAAAATTTTTGTTAAGAAGAGCGGAGTTGCGTCCAGTTTACACTGCACTGTCGGCTTCTACTCTAACCAATTTGGCCCATTTTCAATACCAACCTACGTGCAGAAGTTTGCAATATTTCTAGTAATGTACAAAGCAGAGGTACAGACATGGCTTAATCAACTCAGACCATGACACTGATCACGAATATATACACCTTATAGACTCTCTGAAGCTTCTTTTTGGGTGTTACATACATTATGTGGCGGGTGTAAAGGAAAAGACGTCATGAATGTGCATTCGGCACTCCCTTTTTTTTGGAATTCGATTTCTTAAGAAATCGACTAGTTTTCATGCAAACCCACTGCATTTTCGTAAAAGTATTAATAGTTTACGAAAATTTTACAGGAAAACCTGTTGATACGTAGGTCCTCGGATGAGAAATGTAATTTTCGAACAATGCTAAAGTGAGTCCGTACTGCAGAAGTGCCATTCTATAAGGCAAAGTTGCCGATTCTCGAACCATATGAGCCCATGCTATAGAAGTCCCGGTTTACACGGGTATGTTCCCAATTCTCGAACCAAATTAGAGTGAGTCTGTGTTATAGAAACGCCATATTATAGGGCCATGTTTCCAATTTTTGAACCGTGCTAGAGTGAGTCTGCACTAGAGAAGTAGCTTGCTATAAGGCAATGCTTCGTGCTAGAGTGAGCCGATACAATAGAAGTGCGCGTTATGCGACGGTTTGCCGTTACGACAATGAACGTTATAAAGTACACAAAAGAATAACTCGCAGTTATACCAACCTTTGAGCGAGCACACACACACTATTATAAACTTTTGTTTTAATTGTAGATGCATCAGTTGATCATTTAAGATCAACAAACGCATTATTTTCTATTCATAATCAGGACTATTGTTTCCAGAACGCCACCTGTAGGCATATTATTGGGATTTCTTTAATCCCCTAGGAGTCAAGTACACTGATTAAAGACTCTTCTTGCGAATTTAGTCAACTATGCTTCCACCAAATTTCGATATCCACAGCCAATCTTTAATAATTCAGTTTAAGGCATCTACGACTCCTAGCGGCAGACAGTCTTACACTCGGTCGTAAAAGTGTAGTAGCAAGCATATAGAGAAAACTACGCTTTCTATATAAGGCTAATGTTACGTACTAGATGATACAGCCGATTTATAAATCTTTGTAAAGAGTTTCAATAATCACCAAGGCCCCTCTAAGCATAAGTACGTACCTATTTTTGTCCAAGTGTTCACCTATCTCTTGGGATCAATACCTCAAAGTTTTGATTTCAAATTTTTTCTTATCGCTTCTCTTAGGTTAAGTTCAATGCCTAACAAAATCGATTAAAAGGTTCACTTACAATTAACGTGAAACCAATAAGTTTTCCTACTTCTTCACATGAAGGGGTCAATAATTTTTTCGAAATGTTTCTTCAAGTTTCATCAGATTCGAATATCGCCACAAGGAAGCATTAATAAATTAAACGGAATAGATAAATGTTTACGATATCATATGTGACGCTATATATTATATAATACAAATATATAATCAGCAAATTCATTTTGGCCCTATTTCTTAGTTCAATACAACTTCTTTGTAGTTATCAATTATGAACGTACTCGTCTATCAGTAGGAACTAGCTGTAATGAAAAATGTTAGTCTAAAGGAAACTGCCTTTCTCGAAGAGGAAGAGCTATTTTGAAATCAAGATCATCAGAAAAGAAACTTTTCACTTTTTTATGATTATATAACATATATATACATATTTTTATTACTTTTTTTTAGAGTTTTGTTATACCTGTCAATGTGCGTGTAATCGATGTCAATGATAATGCCCCCGAATGGATAGCTGCACCGTATACATTAACTCTATCCGAAGTAACTGTACCTGGTACGCGTATATTGCAAGGAGCAAAGGCCGAAGATGCTGATCAACCCGGATCATTCTCAACTGTTGAATATCAAATTTTGCCGGGGCATTATTCAGAATATGTGCAATTTCTAAATCCCCTAGAAGGGACTTTAGTATTAAAGAAATCCTTAGATTACGAAGTAATGCAAAATTTTACTGTAAAACTACGGGCTCAAGATCAAGGAATACCTCCAAAATACTCAGATACTACGCTCCGAGTTGTAATTACAGACGCCGATGATCAAAATCCTAAATTTTTAAGAGAATCGTACAGTGCTGAACTGCCAGGCGATGGCAGACCCGGTGAGCTACGGACGCGTCCAGAGCCAATTAGGGCCATCGATCAAGATGAGGGCATTTGTGCACCTCTACAATATTCTATTGTACAATCACAAGATACCAAATACTTTCGTATACATCCGCACAGTGGAGTGATAACACTGCTTACACCTATCGGTTATTCGGATTTAACAAACGGGGCGACATTGGTAGTTAAAGCTACGCAAGTCGATAATCCCGATCGTTACGCCTTGACAACGGTAACATTAACTCGTCTCGGTGGAATACACAACGACATTAGTGCCTTGGCTTTTGTGCAAAAAAAGTTTTATATGCGTATACGTGAGGACACAGCGGTGGGCAATCGAATCTTAGCCTTGCCAACTAATAAGCCAGGAAAGCATTTAAAATATAGCATACCGGACCCAGTGAATTCTCAATTTTTTAATGTGGGCATGTTGGGCGAAGTCATTCTTACGAAGCCTTTGGATTATGAAAAAATGACCCGTCACGATTTTCAAATATTAGCCACAGACGATATAACGAATGCAACGGCCGATGTAACATTGGAAATAACCGATGTCAACGATTGGGAGCCAAGATTTCGAGAGACTCACTATGAATTTGCTATACCGAAAAGTGTAAGTTCGAAAATTTTGAAAAACTGGCAAGCCTAGAGGATATAGTTTTCCGAAATTTTTATTATAGCAAACTTTACAATCGCGCTCGGTACCTTTGGAAGGATTAATGATTGGAAAGGTAGAGGCAGCCGATGGTGATCGTAATGACAAATTGGAATTGTCCTTGCGGGGCCAACATGCTGGTCTTTTTGAGATTGATAATATCGGCAATATATATATGCGTCCAGAACAATTGCATCAGTTGAATGAATCGGTTATTCACCTTATAGCTATCGCCAGAGATAGTGGAGTACCGCCACGTAGCACTTCTGTGCCCGTGACCGTTACAATGGAAGGTGTAACTTTGGCCCAATCATCGTGGAGTAACAGTCTCTTAGCTATGTTCGTTGCCTTGGTGGCTATCTTCATAATCATCATACTGGCTTTAATTTGTTGCATAGTTCACTATAAAAGCAAGACACGTAAAACAACACCCGCTTTGGCTCGTAGCAATCGCGGTCATAGCGGTGTTTCATCAGCTAATTTAATGACACATGAGAAAATGACAAGCGGCAATGGTAATGGTGCTACGACTTCCAGCGGCAACGTTTCGGTTTTACATATGAAACGTAATGGCGGCAACGTGACTATGGCAAATGGTAGCTATCAAAGTAACGCGATGGGTGCTGGAATATCAGGTATGGGTGCTTCGGCAATATTGGCAGCCAGCTTAGAGAGAGAACGTGAAAGGGAAAGACAAAGGGAAAATTACGCAGCCACTGTAAGAAGTAAGTATTTAGTAAGTAGTTAGTGTTTTGTATTGAACCTTGAGAATTCATCAAATCGTTTAATTACTGCAATTATCATTTCTAAAGATATTAAGCCAGCCAGAGCTTTCTCGCTCTATATACCTGCCCACCTATCGCCGCATACATAAACCAAAATTCAACCAAAATCGATCACTTAGACATTTTGCTTTATTTATGTGCGTTTTTTATATCCACCACTATAAGATGAGGGCATACTCATTTTATATTTTTCCCATAATGTATTCAACACCTAAAAGCAAACTTCAAAGATCCTGTTAAAGTGTAAATATTCTTGATCAGCGTGAAATCCTGAATTGATTTACCTATGTCTGTCCGTCTGTGAAACTGTGTGTCTGTGTTATGTGGGTTGTTGGCACTCTTCTTCAATGAAGATATCAGCTTCAGATTTGGTAGAAACTTTGGAAGTTTCTGGACGCAGGTTGATATTGAAAATGGGCCAAATTGGTCACAGCAGAAGCGCACCGTGGAGCGTCAACTGAACGAAAGTCTGTCTTTTTAACAAATATTTGCGGATTTTTTCTCATACTCGGAAATTATTAAAGTTAGAAGGCTAAAATTCTCCACATTTACTTTACGAAACATTCCACTCTTTAGGTCCAAAAATGGAACTAATCGGCCATGCCCACACACAGTTACGAGTAATTAAATATTATTTAATTAATTTCGCACTAGATTTTATTAAGGAAGTAGACTTGAATGTTAAGAATAGGTGGACTAAGACCACCATAAGTCTGTCCGGTACTGTGTCCAAAAAGTAATATCAATTTAATTTTTTCTTCTTTAAATCCATTTATTAATCTAAATCTACTTCGTCGCCTTCGAAGTAATTCGCAAACGTTGCCTTCGCAAAGTGTTGCCTGGCGAAAAGATTTCACAGCGCGCAAAACATCACGATAAGCGAACAAAACTGGTTTTGCGTTTGGCGCGGTTCTTTCGATTTTTGCTCATACTTTGCAAGATATTCGCTCGACTGATCGACTCATTCCGGGTCATAATCCAACTCTAGATCCAACTCTCATCTCCCGTGATAATGCATTTCTTGACCGATTGATCGCATCACTCCACTCATCACAGTGCTAGTGACTGTCCATCTGATATTTGTCCATTTAAATCTGTCTTACCGGTCGATTCAGAAGCATTTTCTAAATCTATCTAAGTCTGTGCGTTTAGTCAAGTCTTAGCGTGTCAAAAAACTCGCCGTTCAAATTGATGAAGATAATTATTTTTAGGATCTCCGAGTCATATTTTATTTGCCAAATAGAATTATATTATGATTATGTAATGAATACTAACCAAACTGAAAACTTATTCTTCTTTAGGTATAGTTTCTCGGGCCTCGGCTAACGGACAACTCTACGAGGAAGACGAAATCGAAGATGATTCGTTGACAACGCAACATCAACATCATCAAATTTCTAGCGCAAACGCGATACGAAGGAAGGCTGCCTGGGAAGCACCTCCAACCTCATCGACTCAAGCAAACAGTGTCGCGGCCATTACTTGCGCGGGTAATGGCAGTTTAACGAATATGGGTGTTAATGCAGATACTTCCAATTTGACTGACACAATGGGATCTTCCGAAAATAATTTAACCGTTTACTTTTAAATATTATTATTTGTGTTTTTTTTTTTGTTTTTGTACATAATTTTTTTTGTTAATATAATACTTTAGTTCTTTACTAATCGAAAAAATTTTATTTATTATTATGTTATACAGAATGTAGTCAATTTATATGACAAGTGCATTAGAAACTAAATACGAATGCGATAGTCGGATAAGATCGACCGTTCGGCACCCTATACCACTAAGACGTTAATTAGCAGCACACCAAAAATGATAAATTACTTTTCGCAAATACATAATTTTCACGGAAGCCACCATATCGGAAAATAATTAAACGTCATCCTCGTCTAACTTTAGCCAGAGTAAATCGCAAATTAGAGTATGTCACTTTGTTGCTTTCTTGAGAGTTTCGGTCGGCGAAATGTAGTCTAAAAAAAAGGTCTATGGGATCCAAATTCGCTTTGGTTGTTTTAAGATAACCATTTTTCATGAGTTGAGATCCAATATATAAATTTACCTGGTCCAAAATTGGTAAGATTAATTTTTATGTCAAGTTATTGTTATCAAAAAATTTTCATAAAGGAGTATTGAAAATTAGATCTTTATGCCATTTATCAAGATTCAGTTTTCGTAGGAAGGTAAAAAAAAATTTCCCATCCGATCTAAAGGTTTTAAATTAGGATGTGGAAACACTGTTACTAAGCGATTTATGTCTAGAAGATTTCAAAATTACAATATGTGGGGAATGGTCCGGTCCGAACTGCTTTCGGTGGCGTTCATTCTTAAACCAAAACACGTAGGCCCGCCAACCATCATCAAAACTGTGATATGTAGGTTGGACACAAGAATACACGGACAGATGTCAGACGAAGAGACGGACAGACAAACGTAGGGTGGGTCGATTTCACGCTCTCCTGGGCTCGCGAAAACTTAATATATCCTGTAACGCAAGTGGTGTAGAGTACAAAAATCGAAAGGCGCGGATCAGCACTAAAAATAATTGCCTATATCACTGAATATGTCATCAAGATGAAAGAAGCGTTGATTTATTTTGTAAATTTTTATCGAAAAGTGTATTTAGAGTGAATCTTGTAAATTTTTAGCTTCCATTACCAGTTTGTTAAACGCATACAACTTTCTACAATATTTTATAAATACTTTTAGGTTTAGTCTTTAAACACTAAAGTATGAGTGGGAAATAAAAAAACAATAAAAAACTAAATACTATTTTAACGCTCCATAATTTAATCTTCTTTAATTTTAAAAAATCATTACATTTTCTCCAATAATGAAACCGAGCGCGACACCCGTGGAAATCTATAATTAAAGGTGTTGCTGGCCTTATAAACTTTCCATAAGTTTATAAAGCCAGCTAAGAGAACGTCATCTCCTCGATCGAATAAATAAACTCAATAAGAATTCTTTATCTCCATCCATTGCACCCATGCTCTGCCATTTGCTTTAAGCGCACGTTATATCACCGGCGGGCTGGTCAATCGCTATATTAGATATGTGAAAAACAACTTCCTTGTTAGTCTATTATTGAATCTTACACAATCATGAAAACTGAGATAACATTTCGTAGCTTGGAAAATGTTCTTACTTGATATCTTGAAGTCAAATTTAAAAGTGAGAGAGAATCACTTATAAACATGTCTACAATTGGCAAAAAAATGCTAAATTTTCCTAAGGATGAGAACTTAAGAATGCGTGAGCAGATAAATTTCAAAATGTGGCAGAGATCAAGCTAAAACATGACATTGGTAGATATATTGGCGTTCAGATCAAAGGAACTGTTTACTCGAATTCTCGAATTCATAGAGTAAATCTTCTTTCCCAGATACTAATAATATGTATAAAGGCAACACAGTTATTTAGTTAGTTACAGAGGCCGTAGTAAATGACTTTTTCTTACTTTTCAAAATAAGCTCCATAAACTGTAACTTAATGCATGTATGCATTCTCAAAATGAACAAAACTTTTTTTATATACGATTTATAGTGAATTTAAAATGAACACAAATTAAAATGTTGTTGAACACACTCAAAAAAAGAGAATATGAAGAGAAAATGCAAGCCTGTATAAATGAAGCAACGGAAAAAAATCAGCTGTTTTATTAGCCTTCTCTTTCAAGATTTTACTTTTAGTGGCCAGGTTTATCGTAGTTAATGTGAATGTTTGTTTATTTTAATATACGTCCCTAACTGGAAGTTAAGAGATTCGTAAAACGGATCAGGATCACACCAGAACAATTTAACCAAAAAAGTTGAAAAATTTAGCAAACTCAAACCAAAAATGTCTAAAGACGAGAAAGAGAAAGTGCCCATAGTTGACAAGGAATTAGATCTTTCGAATGCAGGACGAGGCGTGTGGCTAGTTAAAGTGCCCAAGTACATAGCACAGAAATGGGAAAAAGCTCCAAGCAACATGGATGTAGGGAAATTGCGTATAAGTAAGACGCCAGGTCAAAAGGCACAAGTTTCATTGACACTGACACAAGCGGTCGTCAAATTGGATCCTGACGCAGAAATACCCACTGAACACATATTAGATGTATCGGTTGTAACTAAACAAACCCTTGGTGTTTTCTCACATATGGCGCCCATCGAGACAAATCATTTTAAAGATGCAAGTTGTAGTGACCCCGAAAAATTGTACATGGAAGGACGCATAGTACAAAAACTAGAATGCCGGCCTATAGCTGATAATTGTTATATGAAATTAAAATTGGAATCTATAAAAAAAGCATCAGTGCCGGTTCGGAAAGTCCAGCCTATTGATAAAATTGTACAAAACTTCAAACCAGTTAAAGATCATGCTCACAATGTAAGTTGAAATGTGAAATAGAGAGGAGAGAAAATTGACATAGTACTTGATTGTAATTGCATCTTCTTTCTTTACATTGCAGATAGAATATCGAGAACGTAAAAAGGCGGAAGGCAAAAAAGCCCGCGATGATAAAAATGCTGTTATGGATATGTTGTTTAATGCTTTCGAAAAGCATCAATATTACAATATTAAAGATTTGGTCAAAATTACCAAGCAACCTATTGGTTATTTGAAGGAAATATTAAAGGAAGTTTGTGATTACAATATGAAAAATCCTCACAAGAATATGTGGGAATTGAAGAAAGAATATCGTCATTACAAGACTGACGCAGAAAAAAAAGATGATGATAAAACTGGTACCGACAGTGATACGGATCACTAAATTTAATTTAATTTTAAAACAGAATTAAAATAAGAAACTGATTAATTTACAATGTTTTGGAACATTTTTATAACAAATCGAAAATCTAATTCATCCTTAACACTTATTTTACCGAAAAAAGCAATAGAAATCGTTTGGAATTCTTTCAGATATATAAACGACGTCGTACTCAAATCAAGGAAGCGCGTAACTGTAGGTATAATAATCTAATACACTGTAACAGGCGCTTAATCACAGCAAAGCATTTGCCAAGCATTTGGTGCTTAGTTCCCTTAATCCCTTTAAATACAGGAAACTGAAAATAATTCGCAAAACATGGCGGATATAATTAATAATGCTTAAGAATGTGTTAGGAATGTAACTTTATTCTTCGGTATATTCTCCATTAAGTTCAATACATTTTTCCCAACGATTTCCTAATTTATTAATTCCATCTTTAAAATGACTTTCTGGAAGTCCATCAAAATAATCGTTCACTGCTAATATAACTTCTTCATCAGAAGAAAATCTTTTGCCGTCAAGGAATTTTTTTAAGTTTACGAACAAATGAAAAACGGAAGGTGTCAAATCTGGTGAGTAAGGTGGATGCTGCAACAATTCGTAATGTAACACCTTCAATTTGTCCTTTACAAGGACACCTCTATCAGCCGGTACGTGAAAATAGATTTTTTTCTTTGCCAGAGCTGGTCTTTTCCTCAGAATTCTCTCATCCAAACGTTCCAAAAGATTTAAGTAATATTTTTCTGTTATCATTTCGCCAGTTTGCAGGTAATCAATTAATAAAATGCCCTTTCCATCCCAAAAGACTAACGCCATAATCTTTTTTGTTGATTTTGACCACTTTGGTTGCTTTGGAACTGAACAGCCAGCCTTAGTTTCTTTGCCTGGTTCAGGGCTGTAATGATAAACCCAAGTCTCGTCTGTGGTTACAAAACGGCGTTTAAAATCAATTTCATTTTTTCGAAATAAGTTCAAATTTTGCGTTGAAAATTCTATTCGCTGTTGTTTTTGATTAATGCTCAACACATTCGGTACCCATCTTGAGCACACCTTTCTCAAACTCAATTCTTTTTTTAAAATGTGCAGTACCCGTTCAGATGATACATCCATAGCTGTAGCAATTTCACTCAAAGTCAATTGACCATCAATCTTGATCATATTATGTACTGAATTAATCATTTCTTCCGTCGTTACACTCGTTGGACGTCCAGAGCGGGGATCGTCGTATAGGCTCTGACGCCCTCGCTGGAATTCGGCCGCCCATTTGCAAACCATTGCTCTTGATGGGGCAGAGGCCCCCAATACATTTACCATTTCACTATGAATTTTCATGGCTTTCAAACCTTTTTTTACAAAGAATTTAATCACTGCACGATTTTCAATTTTGTCCATTTTAAGATATAATCATAGCATAAAGAAACCTTAAAATGTAGTAAATTGCATAGTTCTTTCTTTCACTGCTAAGGAGGTGTCGACTTTTTGAAGTGATCGTCGCTTTTCTGGAGTGACCGTCGCTTTTATGAAATAAATCTCTGCGAACTTTCCAATTACCATCGTACTGTAAATAAAAATTATGAATAAATATAACGAGATTTTCCATCTGAGGGCTGAAAAACAGTTTATATATATGCACATATCAAGGGCTTATATTTATTTTTGCAATGTTTTACCTTTATATTTGTTAATTCTTATAATTCATTGCCGCTTTCCGTTTCAATTATCGATAATATTATCGCTTTTATAGAATAGTTGAGACTTCTTAAATTATGCGCACACCTGTTTCATTGCAGTACTTTTGTAAAGCTTGGCAACTGTTGACGCCAGCTGTGGCGCGAAGTTGTGATACTTCGACAGGCCGAGATTGTGATAATTTATTTAAAGAATCTGCTAAATATTTGCGACCGTCGCTGACGTTAACAAGAAGGTCTTCTAACTTTGCCTGAGCATAAGTTAATTGCGAGACGGCAGCCTGCTAACCGCCAGATTGTCAGGCTCAAAATTATCGCTATCCAAAATAGTTTTGTCTGGTGGCAATTCAAAGAGCTCTACCACAGATTGCAGTAATTTAGACCAATATTGTACATAGGGCTATGTGAGCATGGCTGGGCAGTCAGCAAGGATTTTTGAAATGCTCACTGCAACAATTTTGCGTTCTAATTCGGTGGTTACCTTAGACCTATCGGAAATAAACACTCGCTCAATTACCATTCCAAACATATTGGCCTATTCCACTAAAGCGGAAGCCCCCAGTTTCGAAGCGTAATAGCGAAAGAAAACTGTAACACTGCGTAACATTAATTTAGAAAGACCGTGCTTGTTGTCTGTATAATTTTAATCCGAAAATGTTCTTCAAATTACAGCTGATTACTATTATGAATTGTTTACATAAATAAATAGAAAATAATAGGGCTTGCGACAAAAATAATACGACATTTCGATTAACTAATTTTCCATTTATTAACTTAAGGTTGCATTTACACTCTCTTGTCATCGATTCCAAGTGAATTACAAATGTCATTTTAGTCACGCCTATGACAGCTGTTTTATATTTACGTTTTTACGTTTTATACCTCGTGCGACTTATTGTTATTGATAGCATAAATTAAGATGGTTGCAGACAACGTTGAGTTGGAAAAAGCTTTAGATATTAACAAATATATATTATCTAAGTATACAGTTTCCAAATTAGTGGATAGAACTCTGGAATTACGTTTTTTGGATAATTCTCCGGTAAGTTGAAATACAAATCAATGAGAATAAATCAAATATTTCTCTAACTGGTTTACGAAAAGAGGAATAACTGAAAAAGTGATTAACGCGAATCGGATGCTAATTTTATTAATTACCTTTATGATAAAGTCGCAACAACAGAAATTTGTTACATATGTAAACACTCGCTAGGAAGAAGAATAATATTAAAATCGTTTTAATTTATAGGATTTGGATTGGAATTTGGATTGCAGACATGGCCAAGAAAAATGTTTAGATCTGCAATATCCTTTTGCCCGTAGTCCTTCAACTTTGACTAGAGTAAATGTAAAAGATTTCAAGATTTTATTAGAAGCTGATGGTCAACTGCACACTAAAAGTATAACCGAAATAAAATTTGATGTAAAGGTAAGTAAACTTAACGGTCTTGATACAGCATGCATTACTTTATGTTTAATGTTTTCTTTCTTTTAGAAAATATGGGATTTTACATGGCAGCCTGGTAATACGATCGGTATATTACCTCACAATGATGAATCTGATGTTGAAGATATTTTAAAATATTTAAATTTGGAAAATAAGGCAGACAATTTATGCGTATTTCAACTAATGCAAGAATCTAAAAAAACTAAATACCCTTCACATATACCCAATCGAACAACACCACGAGAAGTGTTGAGAGATTGCCTTAATCTGAGAGGAGTTTTGAAAAAGCAATTTCTAAGAACTTTGGCTGAATATTGTTCTGACATCTCTGATGTCAGCTTTTTAAAATGTATATCTTCGAAAGAAGGGTCTGCATATTATAACGAAATTATTTTACAAAATGCTTTTACTCTGTTGGACATTTTGAAAACTTGCCCATCATGTCAACCGCCGCTTAGTTTATTAGTAGAACATTTGCCACGCCTTTTACCTAGGGAGTACTCTATAGCCAGCAGTCCTTTAATTAATTCGAATGAATTTCGTATAATTTTTTCGATTTTTTCTACTAATCCTGGTATTACAACAAAAATGTTGCAGAGTAAACCTGCACAAGTTTTAATGTACCTAAGACAGCCGAATAAATTTTGTTACACAGAAGACGATTTTCAAAATGATCAAATACTTATAGCAGTGGGAGGTGCAGCTTTAGCTCCATATTTAGGTTTTTTGCAGCACAAGCAATGTCTTATCGAAAAGGGAGCGTCAGGAGTTGCCGGCAAAACATGGCTTTTTGTAGGTGGTGTTAGCCCGCAAGCAATCGCTCATCGTTCTCAATTGATGCAATGGCTTTCTAAGAATGTTTTAAACAAATTTATAGAAAGTCATTCTCGTTCACCGTCCGCCACCAATTCATATCAATATATACATGAGGCCTTAAATGCGAATTCCAAAGTGTTCATTGACTTACTTTTGCAGCCGCAAACCTCGATATATGTATGTGCAGATGGTTCTCAAATATCCGCAGCCCTAGAGGCAACAATTTGCAAATGTTTAAGTAAAGAAATCAATATCGAACAATCTGAGGCTCAGAATATAATCAAAGATTATCGTAGGCAAAATAAATATCGAGAAGATTTCTGGTGCTAAAAAGTAAAAGCAGAAAAACAAAGGATTTTATTTTATAGAGGTCAACGAAAAGGTGAGGAAATGCTTGACTATTGGATTAAAAATAATCCGAGATGTCTACCGTTTATCTATGTTCGGTCGTCGATTTTCTTCTTTTTTTTTGTCCGCGTAAATGGCCATCCGCAAGAAGTGAAAAAATAAAATCATTTATGTAATTCACAGTAGCCGACAATTGTACTATATTTTCTTAGTCAGAAGATCCAAAGACTATCTTATACATTTTGTTTTTAATAAGTTGTGTCTTCTTCAGGCTATTCTAAAGGCTTTTAGCTCAACTGAAAATTGTCATCTTCCGTTAAAGGATTTTAGGGCCCATTTTACGCGCGAAATATATACCTTATGTAAAGGATAGTACGCGGTGCTTGTCAGGGGTTTCCAGTCCTGAGTTTGGATCTTCTGTATGCATTACAAAGTCTAATTGGTACGAGGGTGCCATGAAAAGGTCACAAAAAGGACAAAGAATAGCTGGGCTAAACAAATTAATATAACTCCGAAAATTCCAAAATGCAAAAAGAGAGTATCTATAGTATCTTTATGTAAAAATCACGGCAAAGTAATCTTAATTACCGAAAAAAAAAGCTCATTTTTTCATAGCCATCAGCGGAGGATGAGCATTCCGCTGCTTTTACAAATTTGGCAAAGAATAGGGTTTGGAAAATGAAACAAATTAGTCAAGCGTAAACTCGGTTTCTGCAATCAATACGTAATCGCCATCAAGTACGATATACATATGTCAGCGTTTTTTTCCCACGGACGTTAAACCCCGTTAAGGAATCTGTCTGCTGTAGCGCTTGAAAAAATGGGCAGGGAGAGAAGACCCTATTGGGCTTGACTCTAATCTGGCAGTGTAAGGAGACGTAAGAGATGCAGAATAACTGGAAGATATTGTTTCTCGGTTTGATTATCGCCAATGAATACCACTACTCACTATACGGATATATTTATACAAATTTTGTTTATATAACCAATACTTCGAATTTGGTATAATTCTCAATACTCAAGTACGATCCAATTCAAGAACTTTGTCAGATAGAGATATTAACGGAGGTGTCCCAAGGCCACGTCACTGCGGACGGAAACCACACATAGAACAAAAGGACAAAAGCTGACTTGATCTGGTCAGTTTCCAGTACACATAGGGACAGCAAAAGCTCGGCCTGTCGATCCTTTTGTTTCAACGAGTTTGCAACGAGAGATATTAGAGAAGTTAACACTGGGTTACCTGGCTTGTTGCGGCCAAGCGTTCATTGCGGCGTAGCTTTTTGATCCTTTGATATAGGCTCTTGCTATCATTGTGAAGCAAAATACACCAAGCATTGGATTTTTCACCTATGCAAGCGAACGTGGGCTGGGTTTAGACCATCATGCGGCAGATTAGTTTTACGCTACTAATGGCAAAGTGTTGTTGCGACAGCATTCCTCCGTAGTAAGAACCAATGGCATACTACTTGTTCGGCCGTATAGTGATACGAGGCTACATCCGTTTGATTATACCCGAACGCCTATAAAGTCGTATCCGAGTTGGACTGCAATGATGGGACATTTGCATTATGCGTAGCTTTTAAATTACACGATCAACGACTATGGGATGTGACGTCTATGTTTTATTGTAATATAACAAATGCACGGCAATGTAAACACTATTTGATACAATGGCAATGCCTAAACTCAATTGCAATCGAATCGTCAAACTAAGGGATCGCAGAGATGAAACGAAATTCTAAACTGGAGGCAAAATGTATTTATATAAAATAATCTAAATAAAATTGAAATCAGTGTACAGTTTTAAATATGTATAAAAAAAAAAAAAAGAAAAAACACTTTTATTGCAATTGAAGTATATTTATTATTATTATTTGTAAGTGGTTTTTCTTTTCGGTAATCTTTGTATGATATTATGTTATATGGTTTTTTAAAATAGCACTAACGCTTACAAAACAGAACATTTATTTATTTGTTTATTTAATTACATATTTTTATGAAGATTAAAACATCTACTTGCTATATGAAAGTTAAAAAAAAAAAAACAAAAAATAAAGATGGGAATAATTTCTTTATCAAAGATTTTTCTGTTTTCATTTTTTTTTTTTTTCTTTTTTGTTAAACGGAGTTTAAAAATGTTTCTTGAAATTTTCGCTGACGGTATGTTTTCGTTTCAAATCTGGCATAAATACTGTTTAATGTTTATCATTAATTTTCGTTGTAATTAGATTTTTGAAATATTTCATATATCTATTGGTTACACATAATTTAGTTATTTTTATTTAGTTAATTTTTTTTTTTTGTTTTTATTTAATATAAATAATTTGCAAAATTGTTGAACGAAAAAAAAAAAAATATATATATATATCAAATAATTAAATTGAAGTATCGTTTAAGTCAATTTGACAATAAAAATAGCAAAAATATTTTATACAGGGCACTTAAGAGTCGTTTGTTTTTTAAATTAAAAAAACAAAATAATAAATTTTTTTATCATTATTATTATTATTATTAATTTTTTTAAATTTAACTACATTTTATTAAGAGCCTTTATTTCTCTTTATCGAACAATTTGTGCGTTTAATTTTCCAGATTTATTCGTAATAATTTCACCGATTTTCTATCCTTATTTATTTATTTTGTATTTTTTTAAATCGGAATTAAATAAAAATCATCATGTCATTTTTAATTCCCTAAATGTGGATTCAAAAGATGAGAAATTTCATATACATATGCAATACCTAAGGATTCAAGCCGATTTAGTCGGCTGTCGGGAAAACTGAGAGCGAGTTAACTAAAAGTGATGATTATTAACATCAATTACTTTTTACCTTTGTTTGGCCTACAGTCGCGACTTTCACTTCTACGAACGATTCGTACGCAAGCGTCCACCGGTTATTGTCGCGTGCGTCGATTGTCAAGCATGGTTTCGATGCAACGCGATTTTAAAAAATCGAGTAGAGGCGTCCCCCGCTTAGCACGGCATTTGTCACGAATTGTTTCAATGCAACCTTTGGTATAAATTATGCGAATATTGGAATAACGTGTCATTGTATCGTATGTGTGTTGTGCTTTTACTTTTACTTTCTCATTCAGAAGAGGAGGAAAAAATAAATAAATAAATAGATTCGCTTTAATTTTTAATGAAAATGAATTTTTTGATCTTGTCATCTTCATCATTTTTTGAATACATTTATGTTGATGTACCCGTCACACAAAAAAGCTTCATAAATCCCATAAAGTATTTGTCCTATGCTTGATAAACATCAAATTCTGGATGAATGCAAGCATGCTTCAAAAACTCGCGTAAGTATCACATTCTGTCCATCTGTGCAACTGTTCCTCCGTTCGCAAAAATGAAAATATCGGCTAAAAATTTGCAAAAGTATTTGACAATGATCTAAATCGGTCAAAGGACACGCCTACAAGGTTAACAATAGCCTATACAATAAAACTGAGAACACCTTCACTTTCCATGTTCTTTTTTTTTGCTCGTTACTCATAAACTACAACGAAATACACGATAAAACTTTCCACTTTTACTCTTCGCTAGGAATGACATTGAGATTTGACAATTGTCATCGGCTGTTGCTCGATCCTTGCTTCTCCTGTTTCATAGCTTTCGATTTTCGTAAAAAAAAGTTACATATTGCCTTCATTTACACCACTTCAAGCTGTCTTATGACACTGTCTCTGAAAACACAGATAAGATTTCGATATAACACGGTACACTTTTTTTTTGATTTATATTCATCTTCCCTACGATATTTTAATTTAAATAAAAACTCAAAAAAAAGAAATAAGAAAGTTATATTCGGAGGGGGCCGAATCTCGCATACCCAACACTATGTCTTTTGCATTTTGCTCTCCAAGTTCTTTTATTTGGTACCCACATTCCTGGAATTATTAAGAAAAAATTAATCGCAGTGTCTGCCAGAGTCATTCTAAAATTAATCCATTTTTAGGCATATAGTATATCTTCATTTTATGTAGGGAACGAGAAGGTAACATCAAGGAATATCTTTAATTTTGATGTTTATTTCTAATTTCCTTAACATATTAACAGATCTCTTCAAAATGTACTTAGATGAATTGAAAAATGTCATTGGGATGGAAGCAAAGCCGAGAGCGATTTTAGAACTTTCAAGGGCCAAGACATTAAAAGTTTTTGATATTAAATTGTACATTTTCTTGCCGTCTTCTCCATTAGTCCGACACACGTGTGGTATAAAATCCGCAATTTGCTCATTGCTTTGTATCGGCCACTTTTGAAGAAGAAAAATGAGGGTATTTTTATGGTCCTAGAATTTGAGACTTTAAAAAAAAAATAACAAGAAGTTTATTGTAATAAGAAAGCATATTCTGAATTTTGAAACGCGTTGTCTCGAAGCACGATTTTTCGAAGGGGCATGCAGCTTAATTCAAGCAATTTGCCGAGAATGGTTATGGTGTTGCCATTTTTTAATATATTTTTCAATAGAATTTTTTTGTTTCAATACTTCAAGGTATGCTTATTTCCTTTAGGATTTTTACGCAATAAATTTAATTTCGTGAAGAAAATTTAATGCTTTTTCTTTGCTCAATAACCGAAAAAAGTGTTTTTTGTGTCTTTCGCAGTGTTACCAATTTGGAAAAAAAAAAGAAAACATTTCTGATATTTGCGCAATTTAACGTGAATATTGGTCTTAATTTTTGATCACAACATTATGTAGAAAAGCTTGCAACAGTCTAACGTTCCGATTGGTTCATGAATTATAATAACAACTAATTGCCTAACTAATAAAATATTTGTAAATCTTCGATAAGAGTTTAATAAACTTATCTTTGGGGTTTGGATTGTCTAGAGAGCTCTTAATAGATTGAATCAGTTTTCCCCAAATAAAAATTTTTTCTTCACCGACCACAAACAGACCTGAAAAATGAACTTTCAATAACAATAGAAGCACCATAGCATCACTACAAAAAAAAAAAAGAAAAAGTCAATATGAAAATGCCCATCATACAATTAACACACCCACTATAGTAATAATTGAATACTTTATAATTTTCATATATTAATTTAATGAGATATATATGATGGATATAATATATATACATACATATATATTTTTATTAACAAAGCAAATAAAATTTTATTCCTTCATTCAATTGATTTGCTCGAAAATTTGGCTAACGTTAATTGAATGTGATTTCAATGGTCGGGTATCCAAGATTGGTTCGGTTAAAAACGTTTTATTTGCTAAGAAGAAATTTTTATTATCCAGCATTAATGCACACATCCCTGTTTTATAAGAGTTTTTTCTTTTTGTTATCCTTCACTTTCTCTCTCTCTCTCCCTCTCTCTCTCTCTGTCTCGCTCTGTCAACTTTATTTTATAATGTTTTAAAACTAATTTTAACCACAGGTTAGAAGAAATTAATGCAAACTGTTGCTCTAAGTTTCAAAATTTTTTAATTTGTTTTTTTTTAAACACCTAATGGCACTTTAGCTTTATTTTTGGATAAATTATTTCTAAAGAAAAAAAAAAAAAAACGAAAAAACATTAAAAGCAGAAATTTATGATCAATGTTTAGACGATGATAACATTAAAATACAATTGTGAAGAACTTGGTTTAAAATCGCGCGTAAATCACATACGTGTATATATATATATATATATATATATATAGTTTTTTTTTTTAAACCTTATTTTATTAATGTATATCAAGTTTTTTTAATTCAATATTATATACTAGTTGAAAACTACGATTGTAAATCTATATATAAATCATATACTTTTTAATATACATTTTCATTAGTTAAATAGATATATACTTTTTAATTACTTTGTAGTATTTCTGTTCAATATTGAAAATTTTGGCAAATTTTTATATTTATTTTTCATTAATTTCTATTTAATAAAAATTTTCAATACTTTATGCTAATTTTGAGCAAATAGCTCTTCGGTAATTGTGCGTATAAAATTTGTACGCATATACATATACATATATGTATATATATATATATATATATTTTTTTTTTCCATTGGTTTTTTATAATTTCTTTAGTTAAAAAAAAAAAAATAATAAAAACACTTTTAATATTGTTATGTGTATTATATATATATAAACACATATAGACATGTATATATATATATATACATATAAAATTTCTATCTAAATCGTATAGATCGTAGGCATATTTTAAAACAAATGTTTTAACTTTGATCCATATTGATATCGATAACGATATTAAAGATTGTGAGGATGAACTCGAATAACTAGCAAAGGCATCTACCATCTGTCTGAACAGAGCTCTGTAAACGTCCTAAATGAACTCTGTTAAGCGGTTAGAATTAAGATATAATTGGATTTGAAAGCCTACTCAGTCAAAATTAGAAAACTTAATATATTCTTTTTTGGATACCTCGTGAGACCGTATGAAAATATATTTTAAATAACCTAAACACCCTGCTGACGGGAAAATTTTTGGAAATTTAAAAAAAACTGGTACGGAAAACAACTAAATTTGTGTTTTTAATCGGGAAAGTGTCCCCGGCTAACCCGTCACACTTTTACTGCAGGTAATATGTAAGGACGCGTTTCGATTGTATTGCCCTTGTAAGAGGAAACTGTTTTTCCGAAATATGCGGCATTTCGCATTACCGTAAAACACAACAACAAACGCACAAAGCCTAGAAAATTTCTCTTTTGCTGGGCGTGTAACCATCGGATACCGTGAGAATTTGTACAAATGTGTAGCCGCCCTTGTCCGACCCTATAATCTCTGCAAAAAGCTTCGGATGGATCGACGTGAATTTGGTATTACATTTCATTTCACTCTCACTCTAGATTTCCAGAGAACCATACTTGTATGCATTTTGTGGCTACATTAATGGAGGGGTGAAGGCGTCACGAACTACTTGGATTTTATTCCATGGACGCCGCCCTGGAGGGAGTGTTTTTATCGTAACGATGCTAAATGATGTTTGCTTCGCCAGTGCTTATTAATTATGTATCTTATTATGTAAAAAATTTGGTAAACCGAATGACGAAACTATTCTAGAGTGAAACTAAAAATCAAAAATTTTCAAAACTTAGTGCATCTTGTTTGTTATGTTCTAAGGCGAAATGCATGGACTACCCACATATATGGGGAATATAACTGTTTCCTCTCAGGCATTACGTGGATAATGCAATTAAAACACATCCAGACATACTGCCTGTAGTTATGTGTGTTAGGTTCCTGCGCCTAGAAACTGCAGATTAAGAACTCAAGTTTGGACTGTTTTTTGGGTCACATACCAAATTTCAAGAAATTGTTAGAAGTACTTCCTACAAATACGATTTGTATTCGTTAAGCTCGTTTGAAAGGTGCTTTCATATAAATTCACGAAGCGGCCAAGAAAATCAATGTCTACACGATTTCTAATTTAGACGGAGCAGGCTTTCAAATCTGTCTGCCTTCTAATTATAACTACTTAATAGAGTTTTTAATCTTAGGACGTTTACACAGCTATGCTAAGAGAGATGGTAGATGCCTTTGCTAATTGAATTTGAATTTATCTTCACATCCTTACGATATTATTAATGCTAATGATAATGCTTATGATAAAGATCATGATGATGATGATGATGAACTTAATTGAGTTTAATTGCATTTTTTACGTTTGCATGTGTGTTTTAAAAGTTATTATATATATATTATGATGACGCTTTACTAAATATAAACTTGAAGGACATATTAACGTACAATGGTCAGCCATTATTTCGCAGGAGTCAAAACAATCTGAAAATAAAAAATATATAAAAAATAAATAAATATTATTGTTATTGTTATGATTATTGATTTAACCAGAGAAATAAAATCCAAATCTAAAATTTAACAGCGCTGGCTTTGTTGTTGAAAAACTCTATCGCACTTGAGACTTGCAGCCATGACTATTGGCTTGTTAGCCGAGATCTTTTGCCTGCTTGGCGAACAAAAATAAATAAATATCAAAACAAATAAAGACATTATAGCCGGGCAAGACAGACCATTTGACACCCTACACTACAATCGCCTAGTATACTTAACTCTATCCGGATACGGATTAAACCTTCACGGTAGCGTACCCAAGTTGAACCCCCAGAGACACAAATGTCCCTGTCTACCTAACTCACTCTTTCCGGTAATAATAAACCAATAAACTAAAGCTTATTGCCATATAATGGCATACTTTTCATCAAACCTAAACCCATTTGAGGAGGCTGCCCAAACATCATCTGATGCGATCCAAAATTCAGTAAATTTAATTTTCAGTTTTCGAACTAGACCTTGATTTTCCATAAATATTTCTGGGGTCTAACAAATATATCTACGTAATCCAAGTTATCTGGTATCAAGGTTTTTTCCTAAACTGAGGTACACTTGATTTTTATTTTTCAAATCACTGTTTACATATCCTGAGAATCCTTATGTGCGTTGATCGCGCCGATTGAAACTATTCTCAGCACCGCTTGTTGTTGTTGGGTACAAGCGCGTGAGTGTACCAATTGCGATCTGTTGGTTGAATAGCTCAGATCAATTCAGAAATTGATGATGGTGCGTTTAGCTTAAGCCCTTCCAGATGTCACACATGCGTTCGCACAAATTTACTGCACGCTGCACGACAGTAGGTAGTGTAGGGTATAATAAACTGTTATTTTAATTTGCTTGTAGAAGCAAATATTGTTCTTCCTACGTATACATATGTACATCAAAATTAAAAGAAATTAAACTAAAGCAATTAAGGCATGCACAAGCGTGCCCTGCTCAGAGGTCACTACTCTTACATTGTCAGTTAGCGATCTGAGACGGCAGTAAAATCATGAAAAACAAATATTCAATTTGTGATGGCACAAACAACAAAAAGCAGCAACAAATGAAAAGAGGAAAAATCAAAAACAATTATGAGACTTGAGAACGAATTTTTTATACACTCTTCCTCACTTCGCAAATGCAATTTTCTTTTTTTTTTCTTTTTTTTTTTTTGACGTATAACCTATAGTAGACACTGTACATATTGTGTTGACAAGACGACATTGTATGCAATTGAAAGCTTGCTGTTATATAATAATAATAATTAGGCACGGCAGACATACCCACAGTTTATCAACCTGACAATCTTAATATAATAAATGCAGGGAAAAAATAATGAACAGTGTGAAGATAACTTTGAATTTAATTAGCAAAGACACTTATCTAATAGCTTAACATAGCTCGGTGAAGGCCCTTACAATCTGTCAACTGTTTAGCATTAAGCTAAGGTTACAGTTAGAAATATAATTAATCGAAATTGGAAAATGTAAACGCCAGACCCTCTTAATGTTTTGCAAAGTCATCAATTGCGCACTTCAATCCAACGGTTGTCGATAGTAGAGAACGATCGATGCACTTCACGCTTCCTATCATACAAAAAAAAAAAGAAAAAAAAAGCAAAGCATTAACTTAATATTTGTCGCATATAATTATCCCATGCGATCAACTTTTTATTTCGCATATCGTTAAAAATTTCTTTTCTGTATTAGCAGGCGCTTCACTGGACACATGCTCTATCCAGCAGCACTCGCATTGATTTGAACTATGCCTCCGCCTTCATTTCATCGACTTTAAGAACGGATCGATTCAGCCGATCAGAATGCCTTGATCGAAATGCTTACAGAAAACATTGCATAGACGGACAGACATGACTCAATCAACTCAGAATTTCACGCTGATCACGAATATATATACTTAAGTCGTAGCGTTTCTCTTTTGGTCGATAGCTTCACTTTTGCGGCCAAGAGACTGTTTACAACACACGGACAGACGGATATGCTTAAATCGATTTCGAATTGGGTGCTTATTAAGAATGTATATACTTTGTGGGATCTCTGTTTTTTCTCTCTGGGCGTTGCAAACGCTTTGACAACATGAATATACCTCCCCCCATCCTTCGGTGATGGGTATAAAAAATAAAATAAAAAGATAGAAGAAAAATGTGCAGTGTCATCACACATATGGGTAAAACATGAATATTACTGTAAATGCATTATATAAGTGTATACCAAGAAAATAGATACGCAGCGATACATAAAGATAAGAAGTAAACGAAGTTTGCCTACCAACCACCACCACCACCACACGCCGCATACTTCCGAATATCAAAATGTTACAACAGACATGTGTACATATGTGTACTTAAGTTTTACTGTCAACTCTTACGACTAAAAATAGATTTCAGTAAATAAAAAATAAATACGAAAGTTATTTAAAAAAAAAGTTCGATCCGAATCTCTTATGCCGATCAGTTAAGCTGAACACGTACATATTTGGGAAATGTTTCGATATTTTATTCCAACAGTAGGTTAGCTAAAGATTTGATAGTCATTTCTTTTTGAAACTAACATTTTAGGGAAGGCAAGGCGAGAGTTCAATTTATAGGCAAGAATAGCAAGAAATGCTCCAAAGCTCTCTGTAGATAGATTGTTACAAAGGCGAGTAACGCGATTGAAAAACAAACAACTCGAGGACATATGGACGAGAGAGCACGTCTAGTCAAACGGTCCTATTTATTTATAAATATTAGACATGATTGAGTTATAGGCATTTTTTATTACTGCAGATCACATGCCCTACACAACTATTATACACATATCATAAGCTTAAGACAGCGCCCATTATACCAACGCTTAAGAATTTATTGGAATCACTGGAATTTACTTACAACATTTTGGAATAATTGACGTCTTTTTCTTTAAAGTTGTGCGAGTGCATTTATTTATTAATTTTTCTTTTTTTTTTTTGTTGACAACAGGAAGACATCTTACCTTATTTCCTTTATATGACATACATGATTAGTTTCAATGTTCATTCATATTCATCCTTAATAAAAAGTTTTAAGTATACTGGGTTTGTCTTTTTGTTTAAAACATTCCGAAATACTCATCCGGAACCTTATAAAATATATGCACTTGTTATCTCGATCAATGGAAGATTAATCACGTTTGTCGGTTCAAAACCTTTTTGTCTTTTGAGAGAAAAAGTAGCGGCCTAGCCTAAGTACTCTTGGTTGAACAATCGAAAAGCTCAGTGCAAGAGGTGTTCTAATCGAAACTTATCGATGAGTTTGTCCGAAAATGAACGTTTACTGCACAATGAGCAAAAAACCATAATACGTAACAAAGGTTAAGCCAGTACAAATTTAAATTACGATCGGCGGCAGGTTACAGGAAAGAACAACCGCCGTCCAAGCACTTTTCATTCTTAACAAACGACAATCGATCAACCTTGATAATGGGAGTTATCTGTCCACTACAATTTCCATGTTTTGTGAAAAACTCGAATCTGTAATATATATATATATTACCTTGCTTCACATATTTGTCAACGGTGTCAAAATGTTCAATGGAAAATCCCTAGTCATAGATAGAGCTTCGTATTTGCTTGCACGGAAACTGTGAGCGTTCTTAATAAATATTTCTAATAAGGTTTCAATCAACTTTCTCTATCTGGATTCTAGAATACATGACGTCGCCAAAGCTTACAATATAATGTCTTGTTGTTAGCTTATTCGCGAGAAGTCACTTAATCTTTTTTCAGAAATTCCTCTTAATTACTACGTAAATTGATTTCGATGATGATAAAAAAAAGTGGGCTATATTGGCGTTTTCGTTAAAAACGCAATGTAGCTCTGCAACACTCAATGTAATGGGCGAAAAGTTACAATATGCAAAGTGTGTAATGGAAAAAAAGACATTAAAACTTTTGAGAAAGATCTAATTTCATTACTATATCCAGGGTTTATGATCCAGAGAAGCAAAGTTTGAATAACGAGATAATAACATACACTTTAAATTACCTTTTGGCAAAAAATGAAAATTCGGGTAACTACTGACACGATAGTTTTCGGATAACATTTTTAGAGATATACAGCAAAGGAGGGAGACTTTGACTAACATGCTGGTTTTTGAACAAACATTTTTCCATGATATAAAGCAAAGGAAGGAGTATTTAAGTAACATGCTAGTTTTTGAACAAAAATTTTTCTATGATATAAAGCAAAGTCAAGAGTATTTTACTAACATGCTAGTTTTTGAACAAA
>NW_023998455.1:3427542-3434186 GCF_014805625.2 Glossina fuscipes
TAAGTAACATGCTAGTTTTTGAACAAAAATTTTTACGTGATATAAAGTAAAGGGGGCAATATTTAACTAACACACTAGGTTTTGGACAAATATTTTTCCACGATATAAAGCAAAGGGAAGAGTATTTAAGGTAGTTGGAAGTTGCAATCCCAAAGTCCAAATTTAAAAATCGTTATTTCTTTCCTCTACTGTCTTCAATAATCTCCGTTTTAAGTAAACCACTGTAATTATATTGTAGTTATAAGTACCATATTGCATGCAAATAAAAAAAAAGTTTTTTGCAAGCTGTCAAGTAGCTGCTAATCAATAAGCGCACACGCAAACGCAAAGATATATTTCTTCTATTGCGTTAACACACCCACGCACTGTTTTATTCAAAACATTCCACTAACATAAACATATGTCCATATATAATGTGTAGTCTTACGCACACACATGTTGAACAAAAGAAAACAAAAACGTTATGCACATGAGATGGAACATTTCATTGGCAACATATTTGCAACATATTTGCATTCACCATCTTATGTATATGAAGGGGGCATATTTGCGAATAATAGACCCTGGATATTGTAATTCAATTAGGCTTCTCTGATAGGTTTCAACATTTTCAAAGACATATCTACAATCTGCAGTTACATAATGTCCGTGAAAATGGCTATAACTCAATTTGAAGATGGTATTCTTTCACTTACAAGAGTAAGCTAGTAAAAGAAATGAAGCGTGAGAATGCATGTTTTAAAATATTTAAATATGCATGCAATTTATTCAAGCACTTTGTACCGGCTACCGAAGCAAGTGTAATGCAAAAGAAAGACAAATCTGAAAAGAACGTCACAAGATGGCGCCATAATAGGGGGAAAAAAAAAGGAAAAACAAATTTCTTGTATAGTTTTTTTTTTTCTTTCAACTCATTCGACACAAAATGCGTCACAAGTTTCTTTTTCATTTGCCACAAATACGAGTTTCTTTGTTAAGCGCGATCATAATTTTTGTATAGATTGCAGCTTGCAGCAGCGACTTGGGATGTTATATTATTATTAAAGTAAACTAATCAGTTGATGAGCACGTAAATAATTGTATGTATGTATGTATGTATGTATGTATGTATGTATGTATGTATGTATGTACGTAAGATGTATGACAAGAGCCACCATTTAAAACGAAGCGAATGTTAATTATTATTGAAATTGAATTTTACCCCACACATACAGGAGCACACACACACACACACACGCGCGCGCATACACTCATCAGCATTGTTTGTAGTCATTATTGGAACAACGAAACGAAAGCTACTACAATCAATTTATAGAAAAAAATTAAGAAAATAGAAATTTGTATGTAAGCTGAGAAAAGCAATAAACAGACAGACACACATACAGTGTTACATTATAAGTACGTATATAATAATGAAAGTTCATGAAATGAATAATAATTAAACTTTATTTATTTATTTATTTTTTTTTTACTTTTTTTTTTTTTTTTTTTAAAGCGATCACATGGTATCTATCGGTTAGTGTTATTTACAAATTCTTCACAAATCATGCACTTTAGGTGCTAGATATTCCGTATATGTAGGTATGAGCATAAAATATCAGTGCAATGACATTTTTATGGGAAAAATATTTAATGACATTGATTTTATGATAGGTACACACACACACACATACATACACATATGCATATGCATATACACACACATATGTAGATAAGTGTATGTACATATATTATATTTATATGAGCGTTTGCATGGGAGAGATGAAGAGTTCATGTAAATACTTTCCAGTTGCAGTAATGATAAGAGACGCGTGCGTTTGTTTCACACACAATTGTTAATTCATTTAAATAGTCGACATTGTTTAAACCAGACTTGCTGCAATTTACAATTACATTAAAATATTACTCATGCCTGCATATGTATACCAATCAACTAAATGGGAATGTATTGTACACAGCTATTAAGTGATCGCCAATTTTAATGATCCGTGAGACTATTTTCATTTTGATTATTTTTACTGTAAAAGAGAAAAGTGGGAGCCCATAACTAATCAATTGCAGTAAAAGTTGCTTATTCGCGAGAGATACGTTCCACAAAAATGCCGCGAATACAGAAACCGTGAATGGGATTATAGGGGATACGTTCCTAGATGAAAAAATAAAAAAAAAATCAATTTAATTGAATGTGAGAACAGGCATTTAGTTCTTCCCTCTTTAGGCAATTTGTTATTTGGGGAAATTACTTAGCTGAAATGAACTAGATTTGGGATTTTCGCAACATTAGCTTATTCACTGAGTGATAAGTTTCCTTTCGTTCTGTTTGTTTACATTCTCCAAAATCGCGAATAAAGAAATTTATAGCCGCGAAAATATGGGAATTGGTCGCATTTTTTTCATCCGCGAATAAGGAACTTTCACTGTATACTCATTTTGTTTTTTTTTTTTTTCTCGTAATTCAAAAGAAAGCTTCAGTTACCCTATAAAATATATATATATATTCTTGGTCAGGGTAAAATTCTAAATTGAATAAGCCATGACAGGACAGACCCTCTGTATGGTGTGTGTTGTTGACATTCGAATTGGCCAGAACAGAAGCACGCAGTGGGGCGTGAACTGAACGCAATTCAATTTCAGAAATTGTAAAGGTTAGAAGGCTGAAATTTTCCACATTTACCTTATGAAACACTCTACTTTGCAAAAGTGGAAAAAATCGGCTAAATACCCACACAAAGTCACAAATGATTAAATCTTCTTTTTTTCCACTTTTTTGAGTATTTGTGCTTCTTAGTTATAAGGTATTGTAATAAAGTTTGATATTGTATGATGTGTTTAGATTATCTGTTTACGGAGAGGATTCCCTATGAATCCTTCCCAAAGTGTTAATGAATGTAGTTTAGCAGTTTAGCCCTAAGCTGCTCGGCTGCAGTACGCCAAGTCTTTCCGTCTTTTATAATGCCAAAGTGTCTCGGCGTAAGACGGTCACTAATTTTAATAGTTCAGGCGGATTTGAACGCCTAGTGCTATTAGCGAGTAAAACGCTTGGTTGAGTTGCTTTATGAGAACTGCTTTTCTTTATTTTCTTAGGCACTATTTATACTAAATTTTTACACTAAATTATTCTTATCTTATTCTAAACAGGATTGTAATTGCTTACTAAATTATCCTTATAACACACTAGATTATTCTTATATAAACAGAATTATCACTGTTTACATGCGAAGTGAAGTGTGACATTTTATTTTTTCAAAAGGGTTATGCTGAAGTGGCATAATTTTGTCACACTTCAAGTGGATGCATACGATAGTATGCGATCACACTACAGTATACAAAACTAGACGGAATATTTTAAACTATTTTATACAAGATATAATATCTACCTAAGAATGTGTCAATTCTGTGAATGCATCAAATTTGCGATCTGATAGATTAATTTTTTCTTAATAATACCAGCAATGTGGGTATCAGATAAAAGGACTTGAAGAGTAGAATGCGAAAAGCATAGTGACGGGTATGCGAGATTCGGCCTCCGGCGAATATAACTTATATACGTGTTTTTATTTCATTATTCATTATTCATTATCATCAAGGGCCACCTTCCTGGAAATTCTCAAATACCGCTCTTATAGAAACCCAGAATTCGTAAAGCAAAACATGCAAAATAGGATGCTTCCTGGACAGAAGGATAAAAAGCCTTAAATTAATTCTAGCGCTTAATATTACTCTTCGATTTACAAAGTTTACAGAGTTTGCTTGGAAAAATTTATGTTATCATAAAATATCCATATTTCATCTCCGATAACAATTCTGCCAAGAAACGGAAATCTGGATAGGAACGAAGCGTAAATATTCAAGTGAAGAATATTCCTTTGGTGATGCGGTAACCATATTCCTTATGGCCTTCAAGCCTTCCCATTCTCGTTTAAGTGTCTGCGTATAGACCACCAAGTGGATTCAAAGCTTCTCGCTAGTTCTTATTGACTCGATCTAGTGGATCAGCTTTCTCTAGAGATTTTCGAAAGACGTTACCAAACTCAACTAATCGTCCTGCCAGAGAGGTTTTATAATCACCAGCAGCATAAATCTTCTTCAACTTACGTTGACATTTAGTGACCTTCAATAACTTTCCAGAAATATTGCAAGTTTTCTTTGTTGTTGCGATTCCATTACATCCCACATAAAAAAAAATTAAAGTAAACAGCGACAGAGTCCGCCATTTTACAACAGAATTCTAAAAACCAAAACAAAAATCTAGTAAGAAAATTATAGCCGACCATTGCATACCCTACTATTATGATAAAATTTTCATCGTGAAGCACTGAAAATTGGTCCGATCCGAACCATTTTAAACCCATACCAAATCCTATCAAAATACCTCAAAAATTTAGAAGAGCAGACATCGGACAGACAGGCTAACAGACAGGCTTAGATCAATTCAGATGATTATGATTCTGAATCGATCGGTATAATAAAAGATGGGTCTATCATAAGCCCTTAAGCGTGTTACATACGATCGCATTAACTTAATGCACCCTGTATAGGGTGTAATTAATCTCACCAATGAGTTTATAAACATATAAACAAATACGCATTAATAAGGGCAAATTATATTTCGAATTAAAATAAGTAAGAAAATTATATTGGGTGGCGACCTTGAGAGATTAGAAAAAAAAAGGAAAAACACTAAATTCCCACACTCTACAACATTACATGGGAGTGGCCCTATTTTTGTACTGGTCTACCCCCGAAGAGTATAAAGGCAAATTTTTATCGTTCTCTCCGTTATGGTTTATACGTGAAAACCAAAAAAAACTGAATTGTTTTTGTATTTTTGAAGATAGTGACAGTTGTCAGTTTCCATCATATTATAGGTGTTCTCTTCGATCGATTTGTCCCATTTTCAAGGCAATTTTTGATTTTTGCGAGTCGAAAACAAGTTTAGTATAGACGTTGCATACACAGACGGCAGGACGGACATGCTTAAAAATATACTAAATATACTTTATGGATACAAGCGCTTTGACGTAATGAATATATTCCTCCGAGCAACAGCTCTAACATTATTTGCATGTGTGTACATTCACATGGGGAAAAAAATTAGGTTCACATTAATTTTTCATTGCGTTACAAGTTATGAATTCAATTTTCTCACCAGATCCCTAAAGTTTGGCGACAGCTGTTTTCTACTGTATACTAATAAGAGAAGCTAAATGGTCATCGAATGCGCATTTACACCCAAGTACGTTCATTTGGATGGGCTTACACACACACACACATTTACACCAACACATATAGATAGATATGATTCATCTTCAGTTCCAAGTAAACAATAAATACCAAATAAAATAGCATATAAAACGGAGACAACTCAATTTAGTTGATTATATATTTCGAAGACCAGGAGGACGGGGTAGGGACAACCAAGGTAGCGGCATTATTAAAAGTTGGAAATTTTTTTTTTATTTTTATTTTTTTATTTTTTTTTATTACTTTTGTGAGAGATTTTCGTTTGCAATTTCAAAAATTTCCAAACATTTTATCGTGAGCTCATATAAGACATGTTTATGTACGTGCATGTCGTCTACAGGAACGTAAAATTGTGCATGAACTTCCGCTTTGTTGGCAATTGGCAGATGCTTGGCGTGTATACATTCGTATATAAAAAACTCAAATAGTAAGTAAGTGCACGTTGTTTACGATCTCATTTTGCTCCCTTTTTTTCTTTTTTTTGCTTTCTCACTTTCTCTCGTTGTGTCTCTACTCTATATTACTCTATTTCAGTGTAGTAAAATAATTGAGAATTGATCGTTTATTATGAAGGAGAAACCTTAAGTGCTTTTAATGAATGATAAAGAAATTATGTAATAAGAAAAAATCGATGAATATTACGCATATATGTACAAACACACACACACACGCACGCAAAGGCCCAGCCGGAGTCCCGAACAAGTCCTTAAAGGCAGCGATACGAAGGAGGCCAGAAGTCTTCATGACGATGCTGCATAGGTGTCTGGAAGAAAGGACATTCCCAGATGAATGGAAGGTTCAAAGGTTGAACCTTATTTCGAAGGCCAATAACCCACTGAACCAGTCATCGTCAAACCGTCCCGTCTGCCTTTTGGACACAATGGTCAAGGTATTGGAGGGGGCCGTATTGGAACGCTTGCTAGTTGTGATCGAAGAAAGACGTGCTCTCTCGCATAACCAGTATGGATTCAGAATAGCGCTCGGTCTACGATCGATCCCATAAACCATTTCGTGGCTCTGGCCTCTCAGACGCTATAGCCGGAGACCGATGGAGGGGCGGTGGTAAAAAGTACTGCGCCGTCGTCACGCTAGACGTGAAAAAAAGATAAATTTTCAAGGACTGAGGTCATTGCTATTTCTTATTTTTTCAAGTTCATAAAAATTGACTACGCAAGTAACAGAGTATGTTGAAGAGCTTGCTGTGTTTTAATTTTCTCTAAATTTCTTGTCTGAATTTTGTGGTTTACTGTGGTTTCTTGTTTATACGAAAAAATTAAAAAAAAAAGAACATTATATTAATATTTAGACTTTTCTGCTATACAAGGGATCAATTTTCGTGAAAATTCCTATCAGATAGGATTTTTTTATTTTAAATTGATGATGAAATTTATGATATAAAT
>NW_023998455.1:3434196-3493866 GCF_014805625.2 Glossina fuscipes
TTATGATATAAATTGATGATGAAATTTATGATATAAATTGATGATGATGAAATTTATATCATGAATTGAAGCATTCAAAATTATTCCCTTTTTTGTCGTATGAACTTCGGTTTTCGTTATATGAGAGAAGGTTCACAAATTGCCAAAGCCGGTGCAAAGTTTTGATACCAATGCCGAAATACCATTACTTAGTCACTCTTGCTCAGAAATTTTGAAAATTGCAATTTTTTTTTGCAAGTAAGGAGGTGTCGAAGAAGTGGACCAATCTGAACTATTCAAAACACGTCACTGGCCCCGATTTCATCAAAATATCTCAAAAATTGCGACCTGCATACGGCAGACATCGGACAGACATACGGAGAGATAGGCTTAGATCAATTCGGATTACAACTCTGAATTGATCGGTATAATGAAAAGTTGGTTTACCGTAAGCCCATCTGCGTGTTACATTACGTCCGCCCTAACTCAATATACGCTGCTGTACCACCACAAGTGGCGTAGGCTATAAAAAATCTCTTGTTAATGACAACTACTTCTACTCATTTCAAAGCCTATAAAAACTTCCCATTACTTATTTTCCCACATGTTCATGTTTTACAATAGTTTATAAACTTATTTATCATTATAAGAACACAAAAAAAAAAAAAAAAAAGGTGGGCGTTAAATAATCAAAAGTACAAAGACATAAAAAGCATTTTATGCAGTAGAGTGGAAAGTTAAAATTAAATAACCATTTGGTCCCATAAAAGCGAATACTTTGCTATACATTTGTATTCCGAGCATTTATCACATTTATACATATTTGTACACATTGTTCGATATCAGCTTGATTTTCGCATACACAACCGTAAATAAAAGTTGTTTACAAATTCGATAAAAGGAAAAGTGAGAGGAGGCGCACAATAATAAGCAGAAACCCTAACGAATTCCTTAGTTTACAATAAACGTATTTGCATATAAGCTAACGATAGATAGATAGTCTGTGCTAAGTCCAATTGATATTGAAAATGTTCTAGAATAACACGATTTTCAGATGCAAAAAATCAATGAACAAGAAATAGTTTGTCAAAACGAAGAAATCTTGACGAGACCCTAAACAAAATATGCATATATTTGATCAAAATCAGATCTTGGAGCGACTTCTTAAGCAAGTCCGTCTGTCCGTCCATTTAATGCGCGCGGTAAATATTCTGCTGGCCACGCAGCTGACCTACCAACCAATCGCTTAGGCATTAGGCAACACGCAGAAGACATGTTGACGAGACCCTACCAAAAATATGCATATATTTGATCAAAATCAGATTTTGAAGCGACTTATAAGCATGTCCTTCTGTCCGTCCATTTAATGCGCGCGGTAAATATTCTCCTGGCCGCGCACCTGACCTACCAAGCCATCGCTTGGGCATTAGGCAACACCCAGAAGACATGTTGACGAGACCCTACACAAAATATGCATATATTTGATCAAAATCAGATTTTGAAGCGATTTCTTCAGCATGCCTGTCTGTCCGTCCGAGCTGACCTACAAAACTATCGTCTTTAAATTTTGCAACACCCAGAAGAAAGCTTGATGAGAAGCTACATAAAACATGCATATCAAATTTTGAATCGACTTAAGCATGTCCGTCTGTCCGTCTATTCAATGCATGCTGTAATGCATGGCCGCGGAGATGAGCTACAAAGCTATCGCCTTTAAATTTGCCTGAAATAATGAAAGTTCTTGCCAACGGGTTAATACCAAAAATGAACTGAATCGATCGAAAAGCATTACAAGTCCACAGTACCATGTAAACTGAGAATACCTCTGTTGTCCAAAGAAAAAAGATTCTTTTTTTTGCCTATTACTTGTAAAGTGCACTGACATTCTATGGGTGGAGTTATAGTACCACATAAAAAAATGGAAAAACTCGGATTTTCAATTTTTTTTTTGTCAAAGACTTTATAACTCCCAAAAAGGAACTTCAAAAATAGCGTAATGTGTGTATGCCCTTTACCCGTGTCAAATTCACACTACACCCACGCATTTCGGTCGGTTTGACTGTCTAACTTTATAGTATAGTATAGTGGCCGTCAGCGAAATTGAAAATATCAGTTAAAAATTTGCGAAAGATTTTGAAAATGACATAAACTCTTCAAAGAATACGCCTACAACACCCACACGCTTAGGCTATGCAACAAAGAATCCCTTCGCTAACTGTGTGTGCGTTTGTTCGTTACTTATAAAATACAACAAATACACGGCGCATATGCCAAATTTTATTCTAAAAAATAGAAGAAACCACCCACGCCCACCCAACGTTATAGAGTATGAAAATTCCTTTTCTTTTACCGCTTTTTAGAATAACGATGACGGGTGTAAAAGATTCGACCACAAACGAATATAATTTTCTTATTTTGCTTATAGATACCAGTAACGTGATATTATCTTTTTATAAAGCGTCCATTCTTTACTTAAAAAGGCTTCTTTAGACTAGATTTTGTACAAAGTCCAGCATCAGGGGGACTTTTAACGCCCTCTTATTACAAATGGACATCCAAGCAGAAGACAGTACAGGAGAGAGAGGATCTGCGTATACCCTAACAGCCCAGCCACCTTAAAGTCCCCAATTGGGCGAATGACAACATCCAAGCTGGTGTTGGAGTGCCTTCAAACACTGAATGACCGAGGCCGGCACAATAATGGGCAACTAATTTGAATGCCTGGACGTTCGGGTGTTGAGAGAAGCGAAAGGCCTGAATGTCTAGCTAACTGGGGAGCACGAGAAGCCACTGTAGGTCCTAAACGCCTTAGAGCTGCTAGGTGTGTCTGCAATTAATCAATCCTTCAGTTAATACTAATCTGTCAGGCTACAATAACCTCTTTACCCAAGCTAAATGCATTTTGTTAGCCCACCTTAGAGTAAATAAGAATTTATTCAATACCAAATATTACTGTAAACGTGTTGGATCTGCCAAATGCTTGCTTATCTTATAATGTCTCCGTTTTTTGTCGGACCTATTTGGCGGGCATGTTCACTATCGAAAATTAACGAATCCCTTGAGAATATATTTGAATGTTCATGAGCAGATGTGATTCCGAGAATCCAACTCGACGACATTTTCTATATTCCGTTAATTGTGCGCCTAACCTTATAACTTCAGATCATCAGATAGGCGCATATGATCTAGTCATCCGGCGCCTTTCATTCATATTTTGTTGATAAATTTATTAATAGATAAATAAAATTATCCCTTACTAAACTAGACTAAAGCACGACTTCTTTCCTTATCGGGACTAAAGTTACTTTGAATATTTTTTAAATATTATTTTCAAGTCATTTAACCAACTTCCGCAGAGATTTTAATTTATAATAGCTATACGGTTAGTTAATTTTAAAGACTTTTCCCACTTCATGCGTGCCGACCTTTAATACAATCAGATGGGTATACAGATGTTTTACAAGAGAATGAAATTCATTGTTCATATTCTCATGCTTTACTTTTTCATTGTACGCTACTCCACTTGCGGCACAGGTTATATTAAGTTTTTGCGGACGTATGCAACACCCAGAAGGGCTTAAGGCAAATTCACCTATTATTATGCCGATCTAATCGTAATGTGAATTGATCTAAGCCCGTCTGTCTGTCCGTCCATGTGAATCTGTGTTCTCGCCACAGGTCGCATTTTTTTGAGATAGTTTGATAAAATTTTGTACGATGACGTGCTTTGACCCAAGGCTGGTTCCTTTTTCGACCTATTCTGAGAAGTCGTTATATGGAAAATAATTGAAATTTTCAAAATTTCTCGACAGATCTGACTATGTAATAATACTTTGGCATTTCACATTGCTGTGCAAACTTTGGCTGAGAGAATATTTTGAAAGACCCTCTCATATAACGGTTCCAACGAAAGTGGAACGTTTTGTATAATAAAAAGGATGAATTTCCAATATTTCATCGTGAAAATTGATTCATAATAATGAATTGACAAAGAAATATTCTTTCCGGAATTTGGTCTATTACTTGAATACCATGGCGTATAAGGATTCTCATGAAACGTACACCCTTAACCTAATTGTTAATTTATTTGGGATGAAAATTTGTTCATAATAGTAATTAAATAAAAAAAATTAATGTGGATCTCATTTGAACCACATGGGTCTATTTTTTCTTGCACTTTATATAAGATATTTTAAGATATCTTAATAATTCGTAGGAACGTTTCAACAAAGACAATTAACGACAGTGAATTTGGATCGCATAGGTCCATTTTCTCTTATATAGGCGGTATCATGACACGGAAACTCTTACGTGGAGAGAAAATCTAACCTTCTCATGTGCAGGCGTTCATGAAAATGATGTGTACTTTTTGGTGTGTTATTGCCAGTGTTATAGCGAATGACTGTACTAGGCTAAATGGTGTACGTTATGTAATGGTCGGTTTCGCTCAACAATAATGCTTTTACTTATATTTTGTTGCTGTGTATTACTCCTCCATATGTTATATAAAGAAATTATTCAAAAAGTTTCATATTTATACAGATACGGGAACTAAGTTTTACGTCCAAAATTCAACAATATTAGCACACATTTCGCTTTTTATCAGTGAAATACTTTTGATAAGGCACAAATAATGCCGGCATTAGAGCAGCAAGAAAAAGAAAAAAGAGTGTAATTTTCATTTTGCAAAATTTAATTCTATGGTTTTTCTTTTAGCCATAAAAAAAAAAATAAAATAAAAAAAATATATATATATATACAGACTTACCTTGTTATCAAGTATAATAAAAAAAACTATATCGCGCAGCGATTTCAAGCTTCATTTAGTTACTGTCTCATCTACTATAAATTCCATTTGTAGATGTAGATGTGTGTGCGTGTTTTTGTCTCTCTATCTCGCGTCTCCATAACTTTTGTTACTTTGTTTAATGTAATGCTAATAAGCTTTTGTATTTTTTTTTTTTTATTCTGTTTTTACTTTATTATTATTATTATTCGCGACGGTCATGTCACCATTTGCCAGAGCGACGGAGAAGAGTAAGTTTTGTTCCAGTTTTTCTACTTCATAAAATTATGCTTTTCTTTTCTTACATTTTTTTTTTTTTTTTTTTTTCGTTATTGTTTTCTATTTTTCTTTTTGTTTTATTTTGTTTTGTTTTATTGCGGTTTTTTTTTTGTTTGTTTTTTTTTTTTTTAATACGAAGATTATTGCAGAAACTTTACTGTATACTATGTATGTATATACAAAGGAATCACACGATTATTATTTATTAGGCACGTACAAACATACCTATAGCACACCTTCTCTATGTACGTCTGAGAACCTTTTTGGCAGCCTTAATATTAGGTACCAAGGCCTTGACTTCGCTGCAATCGTCAAGGAAAGGATGTCGCAATAATTCATCGGCAGTGGCTCGTTTATCGACTTCGACTTGTAAACAGCAATCAAGAAAATCTTGCAAATTAAGACTAAGTTTATCCCAACTTTTAATATCTGGTCGACCGTTAGCGGCAATTAGATAAAGTGCCCTCAACGGTGTTTCATATAAATAGGGTGGCTGTCCTTCTATCATTTCAATGGCCATAATACCTATACTCCAAATATCGACTTTTTTTCCATATTTTTTTCGCGTTACTACTTCGGGAGCCATCCAATAAGGTGTGCCCACCATAGTTTGACGTTTCTCATCGCCTTCGATGTTAGCGCAAAATCCAAAATCTGTTACTTTCACCGATCCATCCATGCCCAATAGAACGTTATCTGATTTAATATCGCGATGTATTATTCCTTTTGAGTGAAGAAAACTGATAGCGTACAACACTTCACGACAAACGCAAGCAATCTGTCGCTCTTTCATAACAGTCTCGGTAACCACATCGGTTAAAGGACCTCCGTCCATATATTCCATTACAACCCAAAGCTGATCCTCGGGCTCTAATAGATAAGCATCGAGAAAATTGACCAAATTTTTGTGATTGAAATCTTTTAGGACGCGAATTTCCGTAAGTATAAGGTCTTTGGAAGACTGATTTTTTAAATCGATCGTTTTCACAGCCACTTGAGTTTCCGTTTGTTTATCGGCCGCGATAAATACGATACCGGATGCTCCTTTGCCCACTTCTTGAGTGGTTTTATAACGTTCTCTCGGATCGTCCGGATTGCAAATAGATCTTAGCTCATCATAGATTTCTGCGTCTGTTTTTTGAATTCTTTTATCCTTGGAACGTCTTAATATTGTTTCGTCGCCGTCACCTTCTAGCGCCGATTCAGCTGTGCCTGTTGCTGGTTTAATTATAATTGTATCTGTATTTATCGCGGACACTTCGTTAGTAGATATCGCGGTAAGATCGCTAACACCTTTCGATAATTTTTGTGTAATACCGCGTGGTTTAGGTTTTGTTTGGGGTTTTGGTGGCAAAGATGGTGTTTTCTTGGCAGGCAATGGCGGTGGCAATTCTCCCGTTATATCGATCTGAGGCTTAAGAGTTTCACGTTGAACATCCAAAGTAGACTCAAGTTCTTTAATGACTTCATTCAGTCCCGTTAAACGTATGGCCGTATGTTGTTGATCATTAAAGCTATTATTACTACTATTCCCACTAGTAGTTGAGCCGCTCTCTGTAGTAGTCGTGCTGTCACCGCTATATCGCTCATCGTCAGATTTCTCAAGATCCTGCGATTTATGTTTATTTTTGTAATTGACATAATTATCAATCTCTTTAGATTCTTCATGTATGGCCTCTTCGGTAATGAAAGGCTTAAAAATAACATCATTCTCTTTCTTTTTTATGGAATAATTATAAAATTTTACAGCCTGATAAGCGGCATCTGGATTTTTATCTTGTTCATCTCTTGTAATTTGGGCATTCATTAAACGCACCCATGGAGCTGGTAATCCCTCTAAGTCGCCAGTTTTTTCGTTACGTGAAACATGGAAATGTCGTTGAAAATTTGTTGGATTACCGATCTCCGAGATTTGCTCCTTTTTACGGAACCAACCCTTTAAACTGGTAAAACTGCTCATTGTTATTGCTGCTGACGATGTTGATGATGATGATGTTGATGATGACGATTACGATAATGTGGGTTTTAACAAGTTAACACTTATAAGAATTTCTAGGCAATGATATGTGGCTCTAATTGGAGGTGAGAAAATACAAATGAATCTTTGTTCCTATTATGATTTTAATATAAGTGAGTCCATATGCAAATGACGTCTTGGCGTTCTGGTTATGTTCCTTGATGCTCATGTGTCATGTGAGTCATGCAACTCATACTTTGCTTATAATCGGTAGCAATACAACATTTCACACATTATTCTCTAAGACGTAGCAACGATAACGAACACCAACACCAACACTATAAACGATATTCTGACAACGTTGACTTTTGAACTCCCTCTTACACTTTGTGCAATCGGCCTACTACAACGCGCTTCTATTTCTCTCTTTTCATTTAATCAAATGCATCAAAATAGGAAATTTTTCTTCTTTGTTTTGCAATTTTTACTTCTCCTTATACTATTTAATATTTTTGATGCAACTTTTTTTGCCTCTTATAGAAGAAGGAATAATATATAACTTTTCCAGTTTCTGGTTTAATTAAATTTATTATTTACTTTGTTTTATTTTCAATTGCTTGCACACACGCAAGCATCAAATGCCTCTCTTCTCTCCCTCTTTTTCTGTTAATAGTTCATATATAATTTTTCATTTATAAGGGGATTTAATTTTCTCTGGAATTTGCTTTCCTTTATTTTAATTTCATACATACACCACACACGTACACACACACACTCACACAGTCACAACACAAAAACGTACTCATTCAAAAGGAGTGGCTCTTGCACTTGTCTTACAATATTTGCTTTTTATTAGCGTGAAATTATTTTCTTCATTTTTATTTATTTACATTGGATCTTATTGGCCGCAAAAAATGCTTTCAGGATAAGGTTTACTGTAAACTTTTTCAATTTACTGCTTAAAATAATTAAGGATAAACTTTTTCAACTCACGAAGACTTTTGCTTATAAAGCAAGTGTTGCCATAACTAAGTGAAGATCTTTATTACTGCGATAGTATTAACTCTGAATGGGACGTGACAAGCAAGGCAGCATTTTTATTTTCGGATTAAAGACTTCCAGGTGGTAAATACAATTGCCTTAATTCGGGAATAATTTTGAATCATTTATTGCTATTTATTTTTTATAAACATATTTTATTATGAGGATTTTTCAATCTTCGTTGTTCTTCCGCAACAATACCAATATAATATTTTGTAAAACTTTTTAGAATTGAAAAATCGCTAATATGCCGATGGCAACGTCGTTTCGCAGTGGTGCTGTAAAAGAGGAACAACTTGGAGCCTGAGTTTGACCTGCTCTATATTTAGTAGCCGCACTATAAGAGGTACAATTTTTCCAAGCATTTTGTAGAACTCCTCACGAACGCTTTTTCTTTTCTTCGTTTCAGGTGATTTACACGAGGCCGGCAAAAAATTTTCATTTTTCATTTTGCAATGCCGACGGAAATTTGAATTTTCCATAACAGATTTCATGAGTTACAAAGCTCTTTTAGCAGATTTCATTAGTTACAAAGCTCTTTTAACAGATTTCGTGAGTAACAAAGCTCTTTTAACAGATTTCGTGAGCTGGCGGTTTTGCAAATAAAACGATCTGGCAATTTAGTTGGGAATTCAACCATTTAACAGAGCTGCCATTTTTGGCAATTTTTTTATTTATTGTTATTATTATTAAAGAGAAGAAAGGATCGATACTTAGATTATATCTTACACATACACATGCAATAAATTTAACCAGAGAATAAATTCTTTTCTTTTAAAGCGCACTTGAGATTTGAAACCACTCAGGCGGATAACTTGTAAAATTAAATAAGTTTAGTTCGCGTATTTTCTAAAAGACTATACATCTAGAGGAGATGATAGAAGAGGAGATGATAGAAGATCAAAAGCGACCAAGTCAAGGAAAAAGAATCGGAAACAATCAAGAAACCACGATTCTGTTACACATACAGAGGAAAATCTCTAAACGACTGATGGGATTAGAAAAGAAAATACCTATATATGTAATTGCTCCTATAAAAGCAAATTATTATATGGCACTAAAATTTAATATTTAAAAATTTATCACGAAATTTCGACCGCGATAATAATTTGTCATAATAATTGACTGCACTTGGATCTCTGACTTCACCCATATAAGATTCCGAGGAAAAGTGAGTCCCTAAATTGAAGCCACGTCACGTAACGATTTACTTCCATCTAGCATAAAGTCTTCCATGAAAACTATGCTATCACATGGAAAAAATATATAAATTTCGAGTATTTTATGGGATAATGAATACCGAAATGATGTAGGGTATTCAATTTCAATTTCTACATTGCGTCATTTTTTTATTGCATACTTTTGCATCAAAATAATATACAAAAAGAGGAGGCGTGTAAAAAGAGGAACCCGTGTAATTTGCAAAAGAAAATTTGTATAGATGTGTTAATTATCGACATTCAATGTTATTTAAATTCAAACGTTTCATTTCATCCATTTTTTATTTTTGTAAATATTAATAATTGCTTTTTGAATTTTAAATCCAATCTTTATATATCTAGCGGAATATTGCAATATTTTATCTAAATTTCTCACGTATGTTAACTTTGTTTTTATTTCTGGGGGAAGGATAATATGCAATATGTTATACGTCTTATTATTAGTGAAGAGAGCTTTTACCACAATAACAATTTACTTCTCTTTTTACACGAACGTTTTTCTTAAGGCTTTAAGCCTGCAGTCATGATGATAAATACCCACAGAAGTTGTCTATAAATTGTAAATATTGTGGAATAACGATTAAAAACGGGACAGATAATCTTAGTTTTAATCTTAAAAGAAAATTGAAAAAAAAATCGAAATTTTCTTTCTGATTGCCTGTACCTCTGTTCATATATTTTTGTACTCAGCCCATAGGTCTCCATTTTGGAGATATTTTAATGAAATTTTGTACACTCTCCGGACTCTGATCCCATTTCCGATCACTTCCCATGTAACGCCTTAACTTGATAAACTGTTTTAAGAAAAAATATCATAATTTTTAGAAATTTTGCAATAAAAATCGCTTAATAATAGTATTTCCTATGTTGATGTGAAAATTTTGAATCAAGCGGATCAATTTCTTGAACCCTATTTCGCGCGAAAACTGCATTTTTGTAGTGTAAAAATACTTCACTTTCAATATTCCTTTATGAAGATTCATTCATAACAATAATCTGATATAAACATTAACTTTGCCGACTTTGGACCAGGATAATATGTTTGAGTCAAGGCACGTTAGTGTATCAAAATTTCATCAAAATATCTCAAAAACAGTCAGACTGTCAGGATTGGATCGATGCACAATCATTCTCTGAATCGATCGGTATCATAAAACGTGGGCCTATCTTAAGCCGTTCTTCGTGTTACAAACTTAATATATACCCTGTACCACAAGTGGGTTAGGATATAAAAATTGTTACAAAAATGTTAAGGTAAATTTAACGCTGGACCGTATCTCACTATAGTTTTTCCACTTGTTTCCAAATTTCATGGCCATGTATGCACATATACATATAATATATATATATGTATGTCTTATCTATGTGCGTTTTAGGATAGCATGGATGTTAATTACAATTTACAAGATCATATATGGGTAAAAATGATGCATAAGTTAATTAAAGCGAGGGAGACTTGGATGCTTTACCCAAAATTCGTAGAGACGCTAGTGGTAGCGTTATCACAACGTCAAAAGTAAATACACTTTTATATATATATATATATGTATATGTATGCGTGTGTGGCATGTGGAATGCGCAAAATCAAACGCTTATTCCCATGAAATTCGCCTATTAGTGAAATGCTTATTTTATCACCATTTCAAAGAGCTGAACACAGGCGCCTGCCTACACATTTTTATGCTGGTATTAAAGAGTTTGTCGTTATTCTAAAACTTCGAAAGTTCTGCTTTCTTAGTTATTCATACACGTACGTATGCATATTCACACACATTTATAAATGAAAAAAAATTTTTTTTCCCCTCATATGGATGTATACATAAAAAGAAGTAAAAACGCTATATAGTGGGTCACAACTCATCCTACGTCACCCTAAAGTTATTCATGCAAGGACTTTTCAAAGCAATAAAAAATGATGCTGTCGGGAAAGGTCGACTATTAGACACTCTTATAATATATTTTTGTAATGTAATTGGGGGACACTCAAATCTAGGCAATTTAATTTGCTTGTCATAGTTTTTACTAATTTGCCTTTGTCGCCATAGAAGACCTTGCTCCTTTTATACGTATGGTATGGTCTAAAAAGAAATATGCTTATCGTCAAGGTCTAATTTTGATGTCAATATTTTTATTATGAATGAATTTTCATCAAGAAGTAAAGTTAAGTTTTCATCATATAACGATTCAGTTTCCTTAGGAATGGTTGCATGGCAGAGGTTCACGGATTTGCTCCTCTTCCTGTTTAAAGTTTTCACATCAATTCACAGTAGCCGAATACTATTACTGAACGATCTTTGTGACGAAGATGCAATATTTTTTCTTAACACGACTTATGAAAATAATGCGTTGTATGAGATACAAATCGTTTTCTTGGGCCGGGTACTCGAAATCTCTCTATCTTTCTCTCTCTCTCTCTCTCTCTCTCTCTCTGTCTCTGTCTCGCTCTCTCTCTGTCTGTTTGTCTCTCTCTTTCTCTCTCTGTCTGTTTGTCTCTCTCTCTCTCTATCTGTCTCTGTCTCTCTCTCTCTCTCTCTCTCTCTCTGTCTGTTTGTCTCTCCCTCTCTCTCGCTCTCTCACTGTTTGTCTCTCTCGCTTTCTCTCTGTTTGTCTCTCTCTCTCTCTCTCTCTCTCTCTCTCTCCCTATCGGTGGAATACATAAATGCAAGGAACAGGCAATCAGAAGCCGATTCCGTATCCATCAATATAATAAAAAGCGAATCTATCTCCGATTAACTTAACATAACCTTACACCACAAGTAGCGTAGAGTAAAATAAACATAACTTAATAACGTAGAAAGTCATAAAAAAGACATGATTAACTACAACATATGCTAATTACGAGGCAGAAGATCATGTACATGTGGTGTGAGGATCTTCGTTGAGCCCTAAAAACATTGTTATTCGTTGATGATAAATAATAATGAATTAACTCGAAATTATTGTCAACATCTGGATATGCTTTAAAATTCTTGAAATGCTTTACTGCTGCCAAGCGAAAAGTAAATTTCAATAGATCAGTAGATTTTAAAATCTTGTCAAGTTCACAACGAAATGCATTAAGTTTTGAAATACATAAAAAAAAAATAAAAAAAAAACACAAAGATGATGGTATGGACATAAGAAGAAGTAGCCCCCCCTCCCCCCTTTTAAGGATGTTACGATAAATTATCATTTCTCATTCACTTTAGTTATCCGCTCTTTTCATGCTAATCATAATTGAAGGATTTCATCAATCATCGTTATGTACGAGCGGTAACAGCATCGAAGGATCTAAGGATTTGAATATTAAACTTGAAAACTTGAATCAATTGCTTAACAAATTGCATTTGTCAATGCAAAAACTTGATGAGAATTCTCAACGTTGGCCCATTTGGCAGCATCACGTCGAGTCATGGAATGACGGTCTACGCGTTATCGAAAATAAATTGAATTTATTGAAACGTCTCGAAGATGAACAACAATCGCAATTGCAAAAAATAGAAATCATAATAAATACTGGAATCGATAGACAGGCGAAAAGCAATTCGGATGCTTTGCATCGTTCATTGCTAAGCGATATAAAAAATCTCTTTAGCAGGGAATGCAAGGAAAGGGATCAATCTCATCAATCTCATAAATTGAATGATATAATGCGTCATCTGCAAATAATTGATAGCGATGATGACGTCATAAAATTAAATATAAAAAAAAAAAAATTAAATAAAATTGATAAAGTGATGCTGCCATCAACTGGCGGAGTTCATTGCAATAATAATCAAAGCATTTTGTATTTTCAAAAATTCAAACAATTGCACTCCTTGGCTAAGCGAAATTCGAAAAGCTTGGACAATATAATGCACAATTTGGCTGATAATGTTCATCGTCAAGAGGAAATCATATCACTATTGCATCGCACTAACAATTATTGTTACGCTATAACCAATGAATTGACAACATTTACCGAAAGTTCCGATGTTTTATTAAAGCGTATTGAGAAACTATTGCATAACGTCGACAATAAATTTCAAAATGATGAAAATAGTAAAGAAGGAGAAGACGAAAATGAAGACGAAGACGAAGACGAAGAAGAACAAGAATTCTTAAGTGCAGAAGCTTCTACTACTGACAGTGGTAGTGGCGAAGAGAAGGATTATAAAAGAGCAAACGATTTGGAAGATATTGGTAATTACCGTTACTCGTTTCTCTATCTATACCCTACACAATGTATATTAAGTTTGTGCGGATGTAGAAGCGTTCAAGATAGAACCACCTTTTAGTCCGATACCGATCGATTCTGAATCATTGAATCAGTGAATTGATCAAAGCTTGTCTATCCGTCTGTCCATTTGGTGGCTGTCCATGGAAACTTGTGTTCACGCTACAGGTCGCAAATTTTTAAGATATTTTATAATGTGCTTTGACCCAAAGACTTTGGTACTTTCTTGACCACTACTCATGTAACGCCATATTCTCAAAAATTGTTATATGAAAAAAGTCTAGTAATTATCGAAAATTCTCGGCAAAAGTCGCTGATTCCAAGTTGATATGAAAACTTCGGATTAGTTAGGGCAATTTTTTGAACCACCTCTCGTAGAACCGTTCGTACGAAAATTGAATCTTTTGTATGGTAAAAAAGGTTTAATTTTCCATATTTCACGATGGGAAAATAGCAAATTGCCTAAGCGTATTTTTTTTGGATACCATCGCATACAACGATTCTCAGAAAATGTAAGCCAAAGTGCCAAAAATTATTTATAATGAAAATTTGTTCATGATAAAAATTTAACATAAAACGTAAGTCAATTAAATTTGAACCCCGTCGGTCTATTTTTTTGGATCCCACTTTGTATAAGATTTCTTATGAATAGTAAGTGCAAATAGCAATTTAGCATAACAATTAAGATTTGGGGAATTTGGATCAGTTAGGTCTACCTACCAAACACATATGGGGCTATCTGGGGCTATTGTAAAATTGCAAAATTTTTACCTAGTCATACGATGTTTCGGGCATCATCCGAGTCAAGGCAAGTCAATCTATCAAATTTAATCAAAATATCTCATCAATTGCGATCTATAAGTTGAACAATAAGAAGAAGACAAGATGAAAAGACGGACGGACGGACAAGCAAGTTAAGTGATTCTGAACTGATGAGTATATTAGAAGATATTTGTATCTCAAGTTCTTCTACGTGTTATGTACATACTCACCGAATTTAATCCACTACACGCACAACACGTAGAGCGTAAAAATCTTGGTTTCCTTCCGATTTTCTTTGCATTTCTACTTCGACTTTCTTTTCGTTCCTTTTTATATTTCAGAATTTCTGCGACCACTTTTAAAAGATTGTCACGAGTTACTTGAGGAAATGAATAGCTCAGGTGAATCTCTATTTATGGATGGTATTTACAAATTCGCTTCGCTCGAGTTAAACGAAGTGAAAAGAGATTTTAACGAACGTTATTGCATTTATCCGTATGAAAATCGAACAGGCTGGCCATGGACTTTAATACAACATCGTGGTCCCTATGCAAGACAAGAAAATTTCAATCGTTCTTGGTCCGATTATCGTAATGGTTTCGGCTCGTTAACAAGAGATTTTTGGTTTGGAAACGAATTCATACATCGTCTAGTCTACGAGAATGATTATGAATTACGCATTGAATTAGAAGATTTCAATGGCACGCAGACATGGGCCGAGTATGGTGTATTTCGTGTTGACTCTGAAAAATATAATTACAATTTATTAATTGGTGATTATCGTGGCATCGCGCCAGATGCTATGAAATATCATAATGAAATGGACTTTAGTACGTATGATCGGCGTAATGATAATACCGTAGTAGATGCTTGTTGCCCTTGCGCTTTAAGTTACGCCAGTGGCTGGTGGTTCGATAAGTAAACTCATTCTAGACATTAATTGCTTCAAAATATCGTTCGATATCCATTCTCTTTATCATTTCTAGTTGTGCCGAAACTAATCTAAATGGAATTTATCATTATACACCGTTACATCATAATTATATAGGGGTCATATGGGAATCGTGGCACGGTGACTACTCTTTACGCGAAACACGAATGATGATACGTCCCAAGCAAATTAATCCGGATTATAATAAAGAGGATCCTTAGATACTTGTATTTTTATTATTGATTTAAAAAAAAATAAATAAATCTTTTATACCCATATCAACATTTACCCCAAGAAAAGACAAAAGAAGTAAAAGAATAAAATTCTCATGCTCTCTAATATGGTGCGGACGGAGTTGATTTCTCTTATTTTGAAAATAAAAACTTTTCTTGTAGATGCATGTGAGCATTGTAGGCGTGTCCTTTGAAAAGTTTAGGTCAATTACAAATTCTTTTTCATTCTCGCTAGCGGAGGAACGTTTATCACAAATACTACAACACAAAACTACGCAAACAGACAGATGGACAGACGAACAGGCGGACATGTTATGAATAATGAGCAAAAAAGGGCAATTTTTCATTACCTTTGAAAAACCGAGCTGTTCTCAGTGTACGTGATGTTGTGGGATTGGTCTTCGACCGTTTTTGCCCATTTTCAATACCACTAACTGCGTGCAAGATCTCTCCATGTTTCTGCCAAACTTGAAGTCGACGGCTTCATTGTTGGAGAATATTTACCACAGACGGACAGGCGGACATATTTAAATCAACTAAGAATTTGATGCTGATCAAGAATATATATAATATTGGGATTGATGGCTCCTTCTGGGCGTTGCAAACATTTCGACAAAATAAACATGCCCTTGTCCTTTGGTGATGGAAAGAATAATTATAGAGGCCATTGCCAACTTCTGACTATCTTGTGGTACAGGGTATATATGAAAGACTTGACATACGTCTACCTCTTATCATACCATGCTAAGATTGCCTGTACCTTTGTTCATATATTTTTGTACTCAGCCCATAGGTCTCCATTTTGGAGATATTTTAATGAAATTTTGTACACTCTCCGGACTCTGATCCCATTTCCGATCACTTCAAATGTAACACCTTAACTTGATAAACTGTTTTAAGAAAAAATATCACAATTTGCAATAAAAATCGCTTAATAATAGTATTTCCAATGTTGATGTGAAAATTTTGAATCAAGTGGGTCAATTTCTTGAACCCTATTTCGCACGAAAACTGCATTTTTGTAGTGTAAAAATACTTCACTTTCAATATTCCTTTATGAAGATTCATTCATAACAATAATCCGATATAAAAATTAACTTTGCCGACTTTGGACCAGGATAGTATATTTTTTTTCGGAACCTCAACCCATAAAAGAATTCGAATGATTAAAAAGCCTTTATACGGCAAAAAAATTAATTTTTTAATATTTTATGATGAAAATTTATTCTTATCGACCATGTGGAATGGAATATGAATCACAGAGGGTTTTTTTATACCGTACCGCAAGCACACGTTGCTATGGCAACAAAGCCTTATTTGTGATTGGAAGATGGTAATATTTTGGGGAAAATTTTGACCAAATTAGTGCTAGCTAGGATTTTCATGGCGTATTATTAGTTAAGCGAAGTGAAAGTTGGTTACCTAATGACCGACCGACCGACCGGCCGGCCTTGCTTGACTCGTAGTATTTTTACTTGTAATTTAAACTTTGCTTTAAACTAATTTAAGAATCTAAGCAAACCTATCATTTATAATGCATTCGATCTTTACGTCGGGGGATTGAGAAGTTACGTTCGTTACGTTCCATATTTCTAGTAGGGATATAAAAATTATAATACCAATAGTATTAATTATAATTATGAAGAGGAGAACAGACATTAAGAATATAAATTCATAATTTATTTTTAAATATAATTCTTTACATACATATGTTTTTTATACATTCTATGTGTGTTTTCATTGTTAATTAATTTCTTTTTTAATTTTAATTTTTACTTTTTACTTGTTAATTTTTTATTTTTAATTTTTTTTTTTTTTTTGTTATTTCTTTTTCTTTAATGCAATTATAAACTGCACACTCATTACGCATACAATGATGTTTGCCAAGAAAAGAGAAACACAAAAAAAGAAAAAAAGAATGCGAATTATATTATATAATAATAATAATAATAATAAACTAAAATATTATTTACTCTCTTTATTATACAGAACTATTGTTAAACTATTTTATATTGTTTACATCATAAAAGCTAGAAGTAGGACAAATTTTATTTCCTTTTTTTGTTGTTTTTTTTTTTTTTTCTTTCTTTCTTTCTTTTCTTCTCTATTGCGACAACAACAGAAAATGGAAGTTTAATATAATAAAAATGTTAAATAAAATGAAATTTATTCGCGAAAAGCAAACACATACTTGAAACTAAGAAAATTAATTTTTAATTTAATTAATTTAAAGCTGATATCTGAGCACGCGTGCAAAGTAGGTCGAATTTTAGTATTAAAAAACCATTTTTAACTATTTGTAAAAAAAAAAAAAAAAAATTTTTTTTTTTGCATTGCATTTTTACAAACATCTGGCATTTGATTTGCTTTTGTTTTTTTGTTTTTTTTTGTTTTGTTTTTCCCTTTTGCTGAAGTCGAGAGACTTTACAAACGTTACTGGCTAAGAGTTAAAATCTAACCTAAACCGAACGAGAAAAAAAAAAAGAGGAAATCAACTAATTTTTGTTGGTTTTTTTTTTTTCTTTTAATAAATATTTACAAAAAGAAAAATTTTTTTTAAAATTTCTTAACATATTTTGCCTCATTCCATTGACATCCAATAATAATTAATTGATAATTAGTTGTTTTCCTTCTTTTCTTGTTTTCTTGAACAACGCAAATGCTAAGGATAATATAAAAAGTAATGATTTTGTTGACTTGCTTGAGCTTTAACAACTCTCTCTCTCTCTCTCTCTCTCTCTTTCTCTCTCAGGGTATGATTAGGAGGAAGATTTTAACAAACAATCATAAATTCCCTGCCTCTCCCACCCTGTGTGCCTCAACAATTTTACATATTTACGGTTTTTTACGTATACGTTCCCCAGATTCACCGCACCACTCTGGGTCGTTTGGATCGTCATCCTGAAATGGATCTGTATCGGTGCTTTCACCATCACTATCATTGCCACGTCCTTGACGTGTCTTACGACCGACATAGGCTCCATATTCGTCGTCATAGTAATCATTATCGTTATGATTGTTAAAACTTCTACCGGCGAACCCCAAATCATCGTTGGGCGCTAAATGATGTCTCGGATAATCGTCATCATCAATATTTTCATTATAAATCGATGCCATCAAATCACCATTTTCATTGATCATGGCGGCAGCATCGTCAGCCGGCATAGGTCGCGTAATTTTAGTATTGATTTTACCGCCGCGACCATTATTTTTATCGCCTCCACCACCACTTACGGTCGATGAGCGTGACCCACGTTTCATGTGATTGTTACGCGGATATTTTAAAACAGGTGCAGTTGATAGATAATAATCATCTGATTGTTTATTTTCCAACGTTTGATCGTAAGTCATGGCGCGCAATAGGTCATCATATAGTTCATCGCTTAATGGAAACGTCATTGGTTCATAAGGTGGTGCAATCTGAAAACATATTTTAAAAAATTGCCTTAGACAACTGCCTGAAAGTATGCTCTCTTTCTTGCCTATAAGTCTCTGCGACTATAAGAACAAAAACTGATATAAAAACGATGCGAGTTCCCGATAAATGAAATGAAATACAAATAAGCAAGTTATAGTCGACGAGAGTCAAATCTCGCACGCCCAACACTCTAAGCTCTTCGCGTTCTACTCTCCAAATTGCTTTATTTGATACCCACATATCGCTGATACTATTAAGAAATATTTAATCCACCAGATCACAGATTTTCAGAATTAAACCATTTTTAGGCAGATGATGTATCTTCATTTGAGAAGTGTACACAAAATAGTTATCAACATTTTGTCTTTTTTGCGTTATTATAAATAAGCGTAAAAGCTCGAAAAAATGAAAAAAATAAAATTTAATTATTTGTAACTTTGTGTGGGCATAGCGGATGTTTTCCATTTTTGCACGTCGTAGGACTAGGAGTTGTTCAAATTTCGGCCTTCCAACTTTTATAATTTCCGAGTAACGAGCAAAAATCCATATATTTTTGCTAAGAAAAATGGAGTTGCGCTCCACTGCGGGCTTCTGCTCTAACCAATTTGGCCCATTTTCAAGACCAACATGCTTGGAAAAACTTCCAATGTCTCCGCCAAATCTGAAGTCGATATTTTTATTTTTGGCGACCAGGAGAATGCCAACAACAAACACCACGCAGTCACACAGAGGGACAGACATGGCTAAATCAATTCAGAATTTCACGCTGATCACAAGAATGTATATACTTTAAAAGGGTCTATGAAGCTTTCTTTTGGGTGTTACATGCATTATGAAAAAAAATAATGACCATGTCGCCTCCCATCTTATAATGGTGAATATATAAAACTATCGAGAAAAAGAAATAGTGAGTTTATAAAGTAAGCATTAAGATTTGCGTTAATGGCCCATGAGAAGGATGAGATCAAATTTATCAGTTATCAATGATTTCAAAAAAGTCCGCAAACATTATAAACGAAGTTTAAGACAAGTTTAAGCCTCGTAGTCTGGATTAAGCAAGCTTTCCGAAAAGAAAGGAAAGATTTGCTTCTTTTTATGCTTTGTTTCTCTCTCGCTCTCTTACTATCTTTACTCACTTCTTTAAAGTCAGGCGTTGCACTGCGGCGCTCGAATTCACGATCACGTTTGGTAGATGTTGTCCGCCTTCTTTCACATCGCTTATTATATTCCGAGTTAATACCTAAGAATGAAGCTATATATATATAAAAAAGAAAAAAAGAAAAGAAGTTTTTTTTTTTTTTTTAAATTTCATTTCCAATTTATATAATGAATGAATGCTTACTTGAAGTATCCCCAGCTTCGGAGGTGGCATCCAAAGTATTAAACAGTGAATTAGATGTCAAGGGAGATGGAATACTCTACAAATATAAAATTGTTTGTTAATGGACATACATTTTTGATATGATTGTTTACATTGACCATCATACATACCTCCTGATCTCCGCAACCGACACCGGAATTCTGAGGTGCTGGAGAGCTTGGATCAGGTGTATTAGCACCGCTTGACTCTGCTCGACTATCAATACGACGATTTGCCCTAGATCGGGTACTCCAAGGAAATTTCAAGTAGGTCTGAAATTTGCGACGTTCCTCAGTTAGTGCCCTTTCATGCCTTAAAATCATTGCCTCGTCGGAAATATCCTCTTCAAGTGCGAAAGCGTCGTCGTCATATTGATCATTTTCGCCATTTATATCTACAACCCTAACCTGATGATTGTTGTTGATCTTTTCTTCACTTGAAAAAATATTACATTTTTCTGTAGTATTGTTATGATCGTTATCATCATCATCATCATCATCACCATCATCATCATCATCGTTATCGTGATGATCTATTTTAATTTTTTTTGGCTCTGGCTCTTTTGTGACATCAAAATAGTTTTTATCCTCACGATTTCCACTGCACAATTCCGCCTGCATTATAACTGTTTTCTCATTTACATTATTTTCACTGCTCTTTTCGTTAATGATGGCATTATTGATTTTAACGGGATCGCAAATCTGATCAATTTTAGACTTTTTTTGCTCATTACCACCACCATCATCATCATCAACATTTATAGCCATTTCTGATGCTTTAGATTGATCACAATTCGATAATCCATTCATGGCTGTCAATTGACTCTGTTCAATTTCGGTTACTGATTTATTACAAATATCAAGTTGATCTTGTTCGCTATCGTTATTTAGTTCATTTTCATTTTCAATAACGCGCCACCTTTAATGAGGGAGAAAAATTTGTTTTTATTTTCAATTTGATAAAGAGAATTAATAAAAAAAAAAAAAAAAAAAAAGGAAAAGTGATTTACTTTGGCGTTGGAATTTCCTTATAGGGTAATATTTCAACTCGGGTTGAGGCAGCCACGCTATACGGTATCACAATATTATCGATATCATACGAAGAGCGATTCTTCCTATCAAGCATTCTAAATCATTTATAGAATAATGTTGAAAAAAATATTTTTTTGATTAATTTTACTTTAAACAAAATGCTATAATGAAAAATACAAAAAAAAAAAAAAAAAAATGAAGAGTGTGAGAGTTCGTCCAGTTTTGATCAAAACACATCAGTGTACGAAATTTCATCAGAATATCTCAAAAATTTACGACTTGCAGCTTGAACACAAGAATATATGGTCAAACATCGGACGGATGGACAAGCTTAGTTTGATTCAGAATCATTTTCTCGGTATAATAAACAGTAGATGATATCCCTCGTAGCCTCGTAGCTTCTGAGTGTTAAGTGTGAGGCCCGCATAAATTTAATAAGCTCTCTCTCTCTGTCACCAGGGGTACATGGACTTAATAAACGATTTAAATACATTTGCGTAGAATAAATAAATAAATATATATATATATATATATATATATATGTATATATTAATGAATTAAATAATGACATTAAAGAATACTGTTACAGTACCTTTCATATTTAGGATAATTACCAACGCCATATGTTGGTGACGAGGTTCGGCTACGAGTTGAAATATCTACCCAATTGTCGTTAATGGGCGTGCTATGTAGAAGGCTCGTATCGGCAAATGCGTTATTGCTGTTATAGTGATTGTTATGTTGACTGGTTGAGTAAGTATGCTGCTGCATTTGATGAGGGATCTGTGATATTGTTGCCGTTGAGTGTTTTCGATATTTATTGTTCTTGCTATTGTTGCTGCTGCTGCAGCTGCTGTTCAGGGGTTGGGAGATCAATGATGAAAGTGCTTGGTTGGGTTTGTATGCATCGTAGCTTTGATGGAGATAATCGCTTGGTTGAGGTGCATAGCTGTTGTTGCTGCCGTTGTTTATCAATGCCGAACTGTGCTGATTGTTGTTCAGAGACGGCGACGTTAACGGCTCCTTCATTCGATTTGTGTTGCTCATCTGATGGCAGTATGATTTCTTTAAGAGTCTTGACGTCACCTCTGCACATCCCCCGGTCATTTCAAAGAGCGGCATTAAAAACAAAAATGTGCATTTTAAATTGTTTTTTTTTTTTTTTTTTTTTTTTTTATTGATGGAAAGTGTTTCATATAAGTTGTGAGTTGAATGAGTGATGTAGCACGGGAGGAGATGTTATTAATGTTGAGTAATCATGTCGGTGTAGTAGGTTACGCGTAAAAAAGATGGAAAATAACAATCGATTAAACGAAGGAACGAACGAACCGATGTGTATCGAAAGCGAGAGAGAGGAAGAAAAAAATGGAAAGAAAAAAGATGCAAAATTGTTTTTGTTTTATGTTAATATCAATTATCGAATTTTTTATGTTTACAATAATTTACTGTTGGCCACAAGTGGCGTTGTAGACGTAGAACTAGTAGACAAAGTTGCAGTACCATTTCCCGTATCAATTGAAGATGATGATGCTGCTGCTGCTGCCGATGACGATGATGATTTCGATGGCCCCATTGATGTCCTGGCCAAAGCGGCTGCTGCCGCTTTCTCTTCATTAAGGCGATCCTTCTTTTTGACATATTTCCGTTTAGGAATTGCTTCTTTTCCATGCTTTCTTGATAAATGATAACCTGCAGCGGCGGCAGCTTCCCGTTCAGCTTTCCACACAGATTTTGCAATACTCTTCGCTTGGCAACGCATAACCCGATGTTGCCATTCCGGCAAACGGGCAATAGCCTCAAAGTGTAAGGCATTGTTAACATCTACACGCAAAAATATAATAATGCTGCAATGTTAATCGATTGCCGATGTACAAAGAACTTAGCAATAATTTCATACCTTCACGAAAGCTTAAGACCGGATGATAGCCAGGATCCAGCAAAGCTATACGATCTGACATCATCATTGTATCAGGAGGATCACGAGGCGCTGTTGGATCTGCACGTCCAGTGCACAAAGCACAAGGATGCAACGGCCATTGACATCCACATTTAATGGTACTATAAGCAAACAAATTATTTCAATATTGAACCATAATAAATGGAAATGCGCATGTACAGAAAATAAAATTTACCTCGGTCGCGCGGCCTTTTTCGAAATTGTGTGTATATTTGTAGTTTGTATTAATTTGCGTTTGCGAAACAGTTTTGCTTCAAAACCACGCGTTCGACAAGAATCTGGCAATTCGATTTTGTTATCGTGTTCTGGTTGAGTTGGATAAGGATCCGTCCTCAGACCATTTTCAGGTAAACCGCATGTTACCGCGCCCTTCGTTCGTGCAATCTCCTGATACAGTTCACTATGCTGGCGTATTTTAATTTCTAAATCGGCGATTTGTGAAAGTAGCCACGACCAGCGAGATGCAATAGCAGCACGGTCGCGTGAATAACGCCAGGCGGCGCGTTTTGTTCTACAAAAAAATTAAAATTTTCACTATTCATATCATACATCGTACGGAAATCTATAGTACTTACATAGGCAGGGTCTGTTGATGCTGATTGTTGTATGTGACCATCTCATCAGCAGACTCACCTCCAGAACTTGATTCAGTGGCGTCTGAATCAATGGCCCTTTGCACCTCGCTCATTTCTGTTTGTAGTAGTCCCGCTACTTGTGTTAACTCATCCGCCACTTCTTCGTCCAGTGTGGGTACTACTACGTCTTCCGCTTTGCCATCAGCTGTTGCTAAAGCCGAGGACATAGATGAACTCGCCGCCGCCGCAATGGCTGCTTGTGCTTCCAATAAGGCTTTTTTAGTTTTCTTATGATGAAGAGCTAAATTAGCAAAACTTGTACTCGGCACCGTGCACAATTGTTGCGCGTTTGCCGCTGTCTCCAGTTTGCGTAAAAATGAGCAGATCTGCGTCGCCGGTACTAAATTGGAGATTTCTTCTTTCCAAAGGGTAGCTGGCGGACGAGCCGCTATGACTTTCCACTGATGTTTATTACTTTCATGAGGGGCCAATGCATTTAAACTAACTCCGCCAGTTTCATTGATGTTTACACTTCCGATAAATTTCCCCGCATGACGTGCACTCCATTCAAATAAGCCAGCAATTTCTTCGCTTGCATGCTTGCAGATATAACGAGCCTGAAGCTTACGCATACGCCTCAACATAAACTCAACTTTGCGTTGCATTTGTTGTTGCCGCTTTTCAATTTCTGCTTGGCCCTCTTGCAATTCTGCGGGTTTCAGCGGTTGTATAGAAGGAGTATTGCTGGTAACATTTGCTATATGACCAACAGTACCCCCACTACCTCCCATATCAGCTTCGTTGATTTTAAGCGAAGTGTAAACTTCATTGAACAGCACATTTAAGTCGCACATGTTTAAATCCGAAGTGCCGCCACTCTCGATCCCCTTTAACACTTTAAAGACTTCTTCGATATCTTGGTCCTCAAGTTCCCCCCCTTCTGCATCCTTCATAAAACCCGGCGGCATATTGCCGCTGCCCAGAGTATTTAGTGAAGACGTAGTACTTTGTGGCGTATAATTGTTCTGTTGTTGCAGCATCTGTTGATTTTGCGGTAATGGGGACGCAGACGTTGGTGGCGTTTGCTGCAGTTGTTGTTGTAATTGTAAAACATCTTCTTGAAGTATTTTCTCATCCTTGAGCGGTGTATGTGGCGGTGTACTTGCAACTGCATTTCCATCATTTTTATCACTGGAATTACAAGTATCCACTTCTTGATTTGGCGGTGGAGAATCTATAGCAGTACCATCTAGTTGACTAAGACGCTCTAAGGGAGAAAAAGTTTTAGAGTACTTTAATTTAAAGGCTTAGTAATTAAAAGCAATTACCTTCTAAATTATCTTCTACTTCTGAGGCCGTCATTGTTGAATCAGTGTTGACCGGTGGTAGTTCTTGTACTGCGATAATTTCTGATTTTGAGGTATCCGGTTTCTTTGGCTCTGTTTCAGAAACTGTTGCTGAAACCATAGCAACCAATTGATTAGATAACGCCTCATAGCCTTGCTCCATCTCATTTTCCCTAAAATTTTTAACGGTTTCTTCAAGAATTGTTTGGGTTTCGCTACTATCTTCACTGTCGCTTTTAATAACATCGTTTTCGTCGTCATTATTGCTTTGCGATGTTTGACTTTCTTCCACTTCTTCTATTTCTGATGTTGGACGATCCTGTTTTCTTTTCGACTCTAAAGTTTCATTAGACTGCGCAGCCTCCATGTGCGCAGCAATTTCTTGGTTAGTTTCGATTGCAGCCAAATTCGTAATAGCGGCTTTTAAAACAACAATATCGTTATCGTCCGTTTGCACCGGTGATATTGGCGTCCCAGTAGCAGATTTTACTAAATTAACGTCTTTCAATTGCTGACGTAAACAAATTTCTGCCGTTATAGCTTCGTTTGTCAAATCAGCCAACAGTTGTGCCGTCGAATTGTCCTGGCAATCGATGGATTTCTCTGCAGACGCCTTTGACTCTAATATAGTATCGTTAATATTACTATTATTGTTGTTCTTGTTACCTTTATTTTTGTTGCTATTATTGTTGGGATTCAACAGGGCCGCACTTAAGCCCATTTGCTCATTATTTTTTACAACAGCAGGAAATTTATTTATTTTTATTTTATTATTGTTATTGTTGCTTATCACTCTTGATGAATGACACGGTTGTTGCGCGTCTCTAGAACGCGTAAGGCGTTTTGAAGAACTGGGATTTTGCACTAGAGTACCTGCGCGTGTGCGTTTCTCACGTGTGTTTGTTGTAGACTTAACTACGTTAAAATTGTTATTAGTTTTATTTGTAAGGGGTTCGGGTTTTTTACTAGACCGTGTCGTTGGAGTGGCTCTTGCCGTTACCGCTGAGCTGGTTAGCTTTTCTTTTGGACTCAATGGCTCAGTGAGAGCTGGCGCCATATTGTCAAAAACTGCTGCATTTGGCTTAACATTCACTGCCTCGGAAAGGCGTCGCTGCTCCAAACAAGGTAGACGAGCGTTTAATTAGCGCATTTATACGAATACTGGAGCAAATATAACCTGAAAGATTTGTTTATATTTATATAGATATACCCAAAGTCTTAAGCATAAATTTACATTAAATTAATTCGCATTGTATTGAGCTAATTTTCTCTTCCTTTTTTTTTTGAAGCAAAATCAGGCAGACGTATGGGTAATTTTGGCTAATTTTTACAATATTTCAAAAATTATCTGCTTTTAAGAAACATTAAAAATGAATAGAAAAATTTAGTCGAAAAAAAACTATATGGTACACCAAGAAAAGAAATCATTCTGGGAACTTATCGCTTTTTCTGATGAAATTGGAAGTTTCGTTGTGAAACTTTGCTCTACTTGAATCTTTAAACAATGCAGTCATTTAACTACATATACTTGGATAATTTATTTTAAAACTACAATAAGCAATTATTTAAACAATTCCTTATCAGTGGAAAAAAAACATAAAATACAAATAAAACAAAACCTCTTTTTTTGTTTGCCGACAGTAGACACAAAACAAAACTACTACCAACTGAAGCACCGCTGCTCTCTAAAAATAAAATTTAGCAAACTCTGTCGCGGACACATTTAATTAATAAAATTTCTGTTTTTTAATTGTACGTACCTCTTTTGATAATTTTATTTCTTTTCATAAGTAGGGAACAGCAAAACTTAGGTCCACAAAACAAAAAAGATTTTTTTTTGTTAAAAACTTATGCCTCGTCATTCACAGTAACGAATAAAGCAGGAGCACAACGTTGTATGTGACGAGTAGCAAATGCAAATATGTATGTTCGTTCGTTGTTATACCTTTTGTATTAAATAATAAGGGGGAACAAACATATATATATATATATATATACATAAATATATAAACATATGTATATACATATATAAATATATACATATATATATATAAATATACATATATATATAAATGTTAAGTATATAACTTTCTATAGGCGCAAAAAAACTCCTTTTTTAACGTTCATAATTTCATCACCATTTATTATTAATTAGTTAAGTACGCTAATACTTTAGACAGATTTTAAAAAGTTTCCATTTTAAAATGAATTCGTTTATTTCGAATCACTACCATTTTGAAGCATTTAAAAAAATTTATATAATTTTTCTTAATTCTATTTGGAATTTTACTTGAAGCACACTCGCGCGCTCTGCTCTATACCTATTTTTTTCGATGTCTTTTACAGCAACTACAAAATATATTGACTGCTTCCTCTTCCTCTTAAGTAATTACACCGTGTCTAAAGATTTACACCGTTTATTGCAACATATAACGTCTTCGTTAAAATCAAAGAATTACTCTTTTAAAAAATTTATCCCGTTTACTGCCTACTCATTTATAGGAAACTTAAAACACATGCAAATTAGTACATTTTTTAAATTCATTTTTAGGTATGGCTGCCGTTTTCTGCTTTAATTTTCTTTTTGTCTTCTTCACACCACTCACTATATAAGCACGACTGGCGAAGAACGAGTATGCACGACCGTAAAATATGGGCGAAAACGTTTTCCCAACGTGAATATATTTTTTTTCCGATTGCCCTTCTATTGCTTTGTGCATTTATTCTGTTCACAATTGTTAAACTTTTTTCACACTATTCTTCAATATGTGATATATTTTATGAATATATTGAAGATGTAAAATTATTACGATTGTATATACTTCTAAAATTATTTTTTTCCATCACAATTAATATTTTCTGCGCCTTGGCCGAAAGAAAAATACGACTGTACTGCGTATACTCGTTTACAGCGATTACACAAAGTTAGTTATTGTCAGTAAAGAGTGATTGCTAAGACAGAGTTGTCTTTATATAATCCAAAAATAGTGTAACAAGAGCACAACAACACAACACAAAAAATGAATTATTTTAATTTCATTAATATTGTAAGCCTTTATTGAATATTGCCTTTTAACATTAACAAATAGAAGAATTCACATGAGGTGAAGAAGAAGAAAATTATTCATGGCTTCATAGTTTTGGTTGAGAAAGAGTTGCCTTCATTTCTGTTCAAGAGCAATGAATTCTGATACAGAGCAATTAATTCTGTTAAGAGCAATGTTTTCTGTTAATGTGGACTGGTTTTCTGTATGAAGTACGAGTCAAATTCTGTTTTTTAATTATACGTACTGTTGTTCATCGATCAAAGAATCATGTCATATGCACACATTTATTTGGTTTATATGCAGACATGGTGAAGATATGGTTTTTTTATTCATTATATATCAATATTTAGAATAGAATTAAACTTTTTTGAAGACGAAGAACAGAATTATTCTGTTAAAAATCTAGAGTTAGATCCTTTGCATATCTTTTCCACTAAACAAAACTATTTTTTTCCATTCTTTTGAACGATTATTATTGACAAAAGTAGATATGTTATTAAAAGTTATATTCGTGTTAAAACCGGTCGTAGAATGTAAAGAAAACACGATTGAAGTTATTAACAAATTCATTTATTGAGAAACGTATAAAAATATTATTATTAAAAATTTATTTATTACTTTATTTTGTTTACTTAGTTTCAGAGTTGAGTCGACTGAAGATATTTTTTATACTCAAGTTAAAAATGATGAAAAATAGGACGAGTGGAAGTTCATCGAAACTTCTTCTACCTCCTGGAGTAAGGAATCAGGCATTTGCGAGTAAAGAATGTTGCAAAGTAATAAATAAAGGAAAGTGATATTGTAAATTTCAATTAAAATTCGTTAAATCTTTCGCAAATATTTTACCACAAGATTTGTTAGTTTTAAGCATTTTTTATATCTACTAAAAAATGTTGTTAACAATTTTTATGACAAGCTGCTATATAAGTAATTTAGGGTAAAATCGAATTATCATTTTTTTGAAAATAGGGTAAAATCGAATTATCATTTTTTTTGAAAATAGGGTAAAATCGAATTATCATTTTTTTGAAAATAGGGTAAAATCGAATTATCATTTTTTTATAAGTAATTTAGATGATAATATACTAAGTAATGAATTTACTCTTGTTTAACCTACTACACTTTTATTATCAAATATCCTAAAACCATAAAAATTCCCTTCGACCATGTTAAAAAATATCCTAAAACCATAAAAATGTATTTGCCATTTGAACATATTCAGAAATATTCTTTACAATGAAAAATATCCCCGACATGTGTTTATATTCGTAAAGATACCAGACAATGCAGTTGTATACATGTTTATATACATGAATAATAAAAATGTTCCAGCTTTCAAATATATAAAGAAAAACACGAGATAGAAGAGCACAAAAAATTTTCTGATCCTGATTGTGTTGGTGTTTATTCCCGAAAGTTTTGTGTGATAGTGTTGTCTCTGTTCTGGAAACATGTTGAATCTTGTTTTGCCGACGGCTTTGCATTTAACAGAGTTGAACCTTTGTTTTCTGTTAAGTTGGAAATTTAACATAGCTGAAAGGCGTTACCATTTAAGTTGTTAAGTTGGTCATTTAACCATTTATAAGGGATTATAAGCGGAATTTAACGAGGGCTTTGTTTGAAAATTGTGACGGTTTAATTTTAGGCTAACTTGTAAAATTAAATAAGTTTAGTTCGCGTATTTTCCAAAACACTAAACATCTAAACATCTAGAGGAAATGATAGAAGAGCAAAAACGACCAAGTCAAGGAAAAAGACTCGGAAACAATCAGGAAACCATTAAAACCATTAAAAAGATTAGGAAATGCCAGTTTGAACCGGTTGAAAAAGTGTTTGTTGCTATAAGCTCCAACTAGACCATGGATTATATAAAGTAGTATTTATTTCTTTGAGAAGCCCGATTGCCGTCACTTATCTTTTGCCATTTCCTGAACTGGTAATTTTTTGTTTTCAACTGTTTACAATTGTTTAAGACTGTTTAAGACTGTTTAAGACTTATAAGACAGCTACCTACGGCTGGTAATTTTCTAGCACATCACGAAGAAAGTTTTCCATTTTCAGCAATAATATCCGTCCAGACCAAAATCTGCGCAGAGTTGAATTATTGGTGGTTTGTTGGTGTCCTTCGCTGCCCCATCCTCCGTTGATTGTTAAAAGTTCTGTAGTTATTTTACACGAATCCAGCTGAAGAAAAGCGTACTTTGAGAACTGTATTAATGTTGCAATATAGAAGGATTATTTGGGATCGATAGTTGAATGCAAGCGTTTTATAAATTAAATTGTTTATATTATAGATTAAATCTGTTCAGTAAATTACTAAAGTGCACTAATATGTTTTCTTTATAAAAACAACAATTTAGTCGCAAGCCGAATTATTTTCTATTTATTTATTTATTTATTCTCACTATGTAAACAATTCATTTGGTTGCGCAATACCATAATAGTAATCAGCCACAAAATTAATTTTTAACTTTTTAGTATGGATTTTGTTTGGTACTAGATTACATTGCACTCGTTTATAGTTCTTGTAAATTCTAATTTATAATAATAAATATATGACCATCGAGGATATTTACTGTACCTTTAATGGCAAAAGTACCATTTGAATTGTGCAAAACTGATCTCTGTGATAATAACATCCATTAGCATAAATTCAGGTTCATCCTGGTCAGCCTGCGTACTCACTACGGTCGCGTTTGTTGAGTGGAGATGGACTAAGCCAATAGATTATTTATATACTTATTATATCTTAATCAATCATTAGCTTTTCTCGGCAGAATGTATACAAATCAATGGGTGGTATAGGAATTCGTAGTAAAAACAGCTGCCGAATGTATTGAAATCAATGTTATTGGGAGTATTGTTGAGAAACAATGAAACAACTATTTGGAACAATTAAACGGCAATTTAAAATATCTTTAACTGAATATAGCTAAAATTGTTAGGCCTCCTTCTAGTCATTCAAAAATTTGTATTCAAAATGTTATGCGATTCAAATGTAGATGGCGTGACTAGAAAAGCAATCATATGATTTTTGAAATATTTTGAACAGTTTTCATGACATTTAGCTTATTTTCTTGTGTACTTCTAGATAATGGATCAGAAAGAGTTCCGAGTCTTGATTAAACATTGCTATTTAATGAAAAAGAATACCGCTCAAACTCAGAGATGGCTTGAAGAGTGCTACGGTAAATCTGCACCATCAAAAACAACTATTTGTCGATGGTTTAGTGAATTTAAATGCGGGCGCACAAGCACTAACGATGCTGCTAGGTCTGGACGTCCCCTTGAAGCATCAACACCAGAAAATATTAAAAGAATCCATCGCATTATTTTGGATGATAGCAAAGTGAAGGTAAGGGAAATAGCTGATATTATTCAGATATCAACAGAACGTGTCAAAAATATTCTTCATGAACATTTGGATATGAAAAAAGTCTACGCCAAATGGGTACCACGCTCATTAACAATCAATCAAAAACAACAACGTGTGAATGATGCAGAACGCGGCTTGAAACTCTATCGCCTTAATGAGAATGATTTCTTGAATCGATTTGTCGCGATAGGTGAAACGTGGATTCATTACCATACAAACCAAAACAATCGAGAATCTACCGACGAAGTAGAAAGTAGCACAGCAAAGCAACCAAAAAAGCAACCATCAACTGAAAAAAAGGTTTTGGTCAGCATTTTCTGGAATGCAGATGGTATCATTTTTATAGACTATCTTGAAAGGAAAAAAACAATTACGAAAGAATATTATCCGGCATTGCTGGATCGCTTTAATGAAAAACTGAAAGTAAGTAATAAACGGCCACAAATGGCAGGAAAAGCAGTCCTGTTCCATCAAGATAACTCCCCGCCCCATATATCCATTAAAGCAATGGCTAAACTAAACGAGTTAAAGTATGACTTACTCCACCAACCTCCATATTCACCAGATTTAGATCCAAGCGATTACTATTTATTTCCTATATTAAAACGTTGGCTACGAGGAAAACGCTTTACCTCACTCGAGGATATAGAATGTGAAACTGATGCATATTTTGATGCAGTTGACGGTTATGCGAAAGGTATCCGAATGTTAGAAGACCGTTGGGATAAGTGCATCGCTCTTGAAGGAAACTATATTGAAGAGTAAAATTGAGTTTAAATTACACCGGAAATTTTCATCAATCAAGGCTATGTGCTTCACTAGGCCTCAATAAGTTGAAGCGGAGAGTTAATATTTAACGCAAATGCTCTATAAAAAAAAAAACAAGAATAATAATAGAAAAATGTTCAAGTAAAGTAAATAATTTGATATTTTTTTTTTTTTTTGGTTTCTTGAGGAGAAATGGACTAAGTCAACAGATTTGTGGCTTATATGTCTAGATAATAAACTGTCGTAATTGTGATCACAAATATATAAAAACGCGACAAAAAAAAAGAGCGGTCATAATAACTGGAGCCGGTAAAATATAATTATGCGTGTGTGTGTAATTGTAATTGGTTGAGTGTTGAAAGTCAAACAGTATTGCAAATTTTAGCTGAAAACGAAGAGAAATGCTGTAGTAATAGAAAATGATTGAACGCAAAAAAAAAAACGAGAAGGAAGAAAAAAAATCTAAAACGATAAATTAGCTTTTCTAAGAAAGCAAGTAATTTCCCCGGGATGACGTACAATTTTTGCTGCAAAGAGATCGAGGAGACCATCATATAACTTGAAGAAGCTAAAAGCATCTCTAATGCCATCAACCCTGTGACATCTGTGACATATCAATTAGACGAGCACTGGAACCCAGTAGAACTATGTAACACAATAGTCCTTGGTATTCAATTAAACGAGGCAGTTCAGTTTTAAAAATATTAGAATTCAAATCGCCGTATCCGATATTCCGATCAAGTCCGATGTCTGTTTTCATAGAAGGAATCCCAACAACAAAGATGAGTGGGTTCCCGCAATCAGCATCAAATTCGGCCTCAAAGGGAAAGTCTTCCCTAAGTCAATCAAATTTAATTATTGTCACCTCCCGGTTGACTACTTTATACCCACCTTAAAGCAATGCTTTAAGTATGGTAGATATGGTCACGTTTCAAAATTCTGCGAAGCTAAGGAGAACAGATGCCTGAACTGAGGGAAATCCCCGAGGTGTGTGGACTGTGAAACTATGAACCATTTGTCAACTTAATTAAGGAAGAAACACCAAGAAGAAGTTTCTATAACAACATAAGGCTAATAGGAGATAGAGAGATAAGCGGGTCTCTCTGAAACCTAGCACCGACCTAGGTTTACTTAGAGAGAGGTCAACGTAAAGATTAAAACGTAGTCTTAAATTCATGAACGAATCTACGTTTATCAAATTCCTTCTTGCGTGAATGAATTATGATCAAAATACTATCTACAAAGGGCACACTTGCATGAATTATGATCAAAATACCATCTACAAACGGGACAATTGCATAAATTATGATCAAAATATTATCTACAAACGGCACACTTGCATGCCTTCTGATAGAAAGTCTTAATACCGAAGAATTCATCAAATAACATGACGTGTTGTATCAAGTGTATGTGAATGTTAAGCGAATGATAAATTGATATTTGTTAAATTTTCAAATGTTTTTGTATACAATAAAGAAGAAATTTTATTTAATCAGAAAATTATGCTATATGTGCTTCTACTAAAAAAAATTTCATGCAAATGTGTCAGATATAAACAAAAACAAAATAAAAAAGTTACAGAGAGAATTTTTCTTAACTTTTGTTTACTTTTATTAAAAAATTTTTAGATATTAGTCGTTTTCAGACGCATACGAGTTGATTTTTGGTAATTTTGAGATAACTGTGGACTAATTTTTGATAACTTTGTAACTGTTGGCAACTTTGTTTAAATATAGAATATTATTACATACTATGGCCGCGTCCGTTTTGACATATCTCAGCGAATTGTCGATTGTTGATTTGCTGAATTAAAGAACATAATTATGGCCACAAAAGGATTGTTTGCCGTAAATTTCGAAGTTTTTGGATTAGTTCAAGGTGTGTATTTCAGGTATTTATCATAACCACTATTGCATCTCTGCTATTTCTAAAATTGATTTGAACGTTGTTTATTTTTGTGTTTGTACAATTGTTATTGTAATAAAACTGATGTCCAGCAGCTAAATACTCATTAGATTTTGTTATGACATCGCTGAACATGATAGAAATGGTTATCGCGATGATGATGATGATCCAGTTGTTTGTTGATATTGGTTGAATCGCATTTATAACGAAGACTAGATGTGCAGCAGAGAAATGTCGTTGATGTAACATTTGCACCTATAGCGACATTCTCATTTAGTTTTATCGCTATCGCAGCAAAGTTGGACGTAAGATGAAGCGTGACGGTCAAGAACACTGCCAATAGCACTCGCAAATTAATCTGTCGGAACTTAACTCCTCTCTGACTTTTTATGTCTTTAGTACATTTCCGTAACCAATAATAACAGCTTTTTAACTGATCAGAACTTAACTGCATTTTGATCCAACATTCCCCCATTGCTTATGAGCTAGTATTCAAATTGTGATTTAATAATTGATTATAAACAAAACACTTTCTCTCTACTAAAAATCGTTTCATACAATGACCTGTAAACAAATCAATTATTTATTTATATTTTCAGGAAATATACTGTGCAGCGGGCAAAAGGCTTGGGGTTAAGAGGATGGTGCATGAATACTCGTAACCGAACAGTACAAGGACAATTGGAAGGTCCAGAAACGAAAATAAACGAGATGTAAGTGGTTGTATTAAATTTTGCAATCAATGAATTTAAATAATCCTCTTTATTAGGAAAGTTTGGTTAGAAACTAAAGGTAGCCCTAGTTCGCGGATCGATAAGGCGGTTTTTAGTGAAATGAAATCGATAGAAAAATATTCATTTTCCGATTTTGAAGTTAGACATTAATTGGTTTATACGCTGCCTAAACAAGTTTGATTTTGTAATTAGATTAGCATTACTTTAATATAAAGAAGACAATTAATTATTAAATATTTATTTATTTATTTATTTATTTATTATTATTATTATTAACTATATAAAGTGCATTTAAACGGGAAATGAAAATAATTTATGATGACGACGTTAATAAAAACTTGTTCTTCTTCAGCTTTACACTGGTTATTATTATATTTTAAACTATTAAGTAATATGAGGAGGATTAATTGCATGTAAAAATACTATGAAAGAGTGAAGTCATTAAACTCTGAAAATATAGAATATTGATGATTATTCACATTTAGCTAAAGTTTTGGCAGCTTTGAAAGTATTATGCATCAACATAGCAACAGTCATTGGGCCGACGCCACCCGGCACGGGAGTTATCCAACCGGCTACTTGGCGTACCTCTGTGGATGTAAAAAGAAAGTGTAATTTTTACTTGCATAAAGCATAAGTCGTTCACTTACCTTCAAAGTCTACATCGCCCACTAGTTTAGTTTTGCCCGTATTCGGATCTGTTATACGAGTTATTCCCACATCTATGACACAGGCTCCAGGTTTAACCATTTCCTTAGTTATAAGACCGGGTACACCCGTAGCGGTTATTATAATATCAGCCATAGAGCAGTACTTGGCCAGCTCTTTAGGCGGCGTAAAACGATGACAAATAGTTACAGTGGCGTCTAAAGCTTTTGTTTCATTGCGTCCATCCGCGTGCATTAGCATTGCAATAGGCATACCCACGTTTTTGGAACGCCCTATTACAACTGCATTCTTGCCAAATGTTTCGATATTATTGCGCCTCATCAATTCGATGACACCAAGCGGCGTGGCCGGAATCAATGAATCCATATCAAGACACATACGTCCTACGTTGTAGACACTAAAACCGTCGACATCCTTTTCGCGAGCGACAGCGTTACATACTTTACGCTCATCGATATGCTCAGGAACTGGCAGCTGCACTAAAATGCCGTCTACATTTGGATCATTATTTAATTCATCAATTACATCCAACAATTCTTTCTCGCTAATATCGGCCGGTAAACTCTTCGTGCAGCTTGTTATGCCCACCGTGGTAGCTGTTTTCATTTTATTGTTTACATATATTTGGCTTGCCGGATCTTCGCCCACCAGAATGGCTGTGAGATGGGGCGTGCGATTGCCTTTCTTAACGAATGCTTCAATATCCCTGCGTATTTCTTCACCAATTTGGGCAGCAACTGCTTTTCCATCGATAATTTCCGCCATACTACGAAAAGAAATGTGGCCTTGAGTATTAATTTCAAAGGAAACTTGAACAGATTTTTAATTTAATATTTATTTCATATTACAATTCGGATTAATAAATCTTTAAAATTTTCAAGATTTTATGCAGAGCTTGGCATTACATAGTTTGCTAAAGGTCTTACTTTTCCGTTAAAAAACGTTACGGAACATTTTTTTCAATTTTCCCTCGAATACTCCCACGCTAGTCATCAATCCAATTCTTTAATAGGACTAAGTCATTTTTTCAGTGTTCCCATTCCTGAAGTCACAATCCAAATTTCGCAACAGGTAACTTTTGTCCACTCCATGTTAACAATTAGGGCACTGTTGCTTTTTTCGGAATTTACCTTTTCGAGAGACTCTGCAGCACCTAAATTTGCAGATACTTCTCGACACAAGCAAAATAGACGGACCACCTGGTATAACGGATAAAAATTTATCCTAATCTCTTATAATACTATCTACGTGACGAGAGGAGGGATCTAGATTCCTTTGTCTCTCTTTATTCTCCTTTATATTATCCTATTCGCTTATTAATCGTGCTGCTTGCCTTCGAAAATCTCGTTCATCGTTTAAGCCGATCTTCCCCTAACAAACTCTCTTTCTTCTGATCATCACAGTGCGTGCTACCATGTACCATGGAAAAGTCCATCTAAACAAGTGTAAAATCTATTCAGTCATCGCTACCAGGACCACGTCTACCACACTTTCATCATTAAACGACCCTTCAGTTCGTTCACGACATATTGGCGGCGCATTAAATTTTTTGCACAGCACGACCTTGCGAATGATTCATGCAAAAAAATTTTATTCATTGTTATTGTTTATACATACGGGACATCCCCTAAACAACAGGCTAAACCCATATACACGCATGCATATGTATTAACCTGACCACTACTACTACTACTACAGATAGACATGAAGGTAACAGTCAATCCGTGAAACACAATCTTAAAGGTTTTATTTGTATAAATAATAATAAATTTAATTGACACTGTGGTTTTTTTTACATCTTTACTCTTCTTCTTCTTGCTCGTCTTTTTGCTTACTTCTTTAGTTAACAGCGAAATCTGTTAACAGAAATTGGTCGGTTTAGCAGAAAATGTCCAGAAATGGCCAGTTCAGATATGATATCAAAGAAAGTTTCTCTTCTTTTTCTTTCACTTGCATGACAAATTTTTGTTATATTGATGTATCAAAATATTATTACAATTATTAAATTTTTTTTTTTTATTATTATAATTTTAAATTAAGTTAAACAATGATGTAATAACTTTAACGATTTAAAAAACATAGAGAAAGAATGGGATTTTAATTATTATTATTTTAATGCCCTATATATATATATAGATACATTGCCTGACATTGCCTGTAGCGAATTCGCTTGAAAATAAGAAAGCCTTAGCCGATCAGAAAGACGAAGAAACGGACACTTACTCCGTGCAAGCGGACGTGTGGATGTTCCAGTAAGGCAACCAGCGCTGCTGGTAATTTCCTTAAATTGGATAGTTGAAAAATATAATAACAATTTAATTCCAGGCACACCTGCTTAACGGAAGTCTTACCCTCGCCTATTTTAAATGAGAACGGCCTTCCATATCAAAAGAGAAGGGAATCGAAACATGCTGTCCTTTCACCAATCGCAATCACGAACTTTATAAATTAGTAATTTACTTTCAATATTGTTTTTTCTTTTTTTTTTTTTTGTAATGCATTAGAAAAGTAATTGTGCGTAAAGAAGAAGATAAATTGGTTTTAAGCAAACTTAAGGAATAACTTAATTTGAATATTGATAAAAATTGATATTAGAGTAAAAGCAGTCGAGCGCACGAGCATTATGTCCACTGTCGGATTTACTTATATAAAGGTTATCATTTATCGTCCTCCGTCTACGCATTCATTATAAAATTGTTTAATATACTCTTGTTTATTCTCGGCCCTCTTCCATGTTCAATTTCTGTTGAATAATTCATGAGGAAAACCGCAGGTGTTGCAGTCAGGAAAGATGAGCAATACATTTACATATACAATAAAGAATTTCCTTCCCTTTCTCTCACTTAACACTACTGCACTGCCCGCTGGAGTAACGGAAAGAAAGCTTGTCAATAAAATTCAGCGAAATTAAGTCTGACGCCTCTGTGTCTGTGTCTTACGTAAATGGCAACAAGTAATTGGTAAGCAAAAGGTAAATGTAAATCCCCAGCAATATATATGTAAAAGCTTATATACATCTCTACGATAATCTAATTGTGAATACAAAACAACTATTGATATGACTATTTTAGTGAACATTGAAATTTTTCTTTTACTAAAATTTGAATCCAATTGAAATGTTCAGTATACCACATACACTAAATGTACATTAAATGATTTTCGAGAAATTCTTTGTTTTGCTGGTGGCACTACATTTATGCCTATATGAATATATATAAATATATATATATATATACATGAAAATAATTATCACAAAAGACAAAGCCACAATCGAGTATTTAGGAAGGTAATCCTCAATCCTAATTTTTCGTATCCAGTCCGGGCGAATATGCGTAAGAGGCAGAAAGAGGAAAGACACACTACCGCATTATGTGTAACTTTAAGTAATAAACTGCCGTTGCTATCCCGCAGCATACACATTATAGAAATATCTGAACGTCTATATAGAGAGAAATAGTTGAAAATTTTTGGATTTTGGGGTTGATTTTTTCTCATTTTGAAATAACTGTGGACTAATTTTTGGTAATGTTGAGGATTCAATTTTTATGCTACAAGTTTTTTTTCATAGAAGAGGATTTGCAACGTATTGAAAACAACTCTGCGACGAATATTTAGTGGAGGGAAAAATAAATTTTTGCATAATTTTCGAAAAAATAAAACCAAATGAAAAAGGATGCAAATGCAAGCAACACAAAAATACATATATATTATTATATATATTATTCTTAACTGCTGTAAAATATATAAATCACCTTTTCTTTACTATTGCAATTTTGATTGATCAGACGCGATATTAACGGTCTTTCGCTTTCCAATTGTTGACAGATAAATTCCTTAATTTTCACATTCCATTCCTTTTTAGGTTATATTTCGTCAAAAACAACTATACTTTTTAATTTATTCTTATATTATCCTATATATCCTGTCTCATTACTCACGGCGTATCATTGTTAAGTATAACTAGGAATAGATGTGGCGGTAATATCGTATCGGTGGTCCCAATACCTTTTCCCATTCAAATTCATCTGCGGTGCATCTTGAGAATATTCTTTCCCGGCATGATTCGATGCTTGTTCAATGTCTTTGGTGGATGTGATTTCATTTTATTTCCAATAAACAGACAACCGAAGTTAATAGAACCAAAGACGAAATACATTTTATCATTAATGGAATCGATCGATAGATGCACAAAAGATATACTAATTGATAAGACCCCATACATACAATGTCGGTTGGATTTAATGTCGAGGTGGGGTACAAGAATTGATTGTTGATTTAAAATTAACAAATATTGCTTTGTTAGACAAACGGCAGATACGGTTGCATCTGTGCTTATAATCCTAGCGAAATAAACAGTGAAACCTATTCCAGCATGGTTGAAGTGAAAACATTTTGGTAGGACAGCGCTGCACCTTGCGATTCAATCAAGCAGTAACGTCATGGTGGACTTACTTGTGTCAGTTCCAAATGTTGATATAAATCTCATTCAAGTCATTTGGAATTAGCTGCAAAACTTATAGACTTGGGTGCACGCCCCGAATTCCCTTAAATCTCATCAATCACCACAATCACTTGCAAGTTGTAGCTAATGAAGAGCTCGAGGATTCTGCAATATTTCTGGCTCACTTCTCCAATGTAATGAAATGCAATGACCCTTACCTAACATAATAACATAATAGTGCGTTAATATTGTAAATAAGTATTTTATTTCAATAGTATTGATTTTTGCTTTTCATGCTGAGAATAATTAATTAAGCAAATGTTTAAACACATACAGGCGTAAGAAGCCAACACCTTAACTAAATTTCACAAATTCACTTATCTTTATGAAGAAGTTCTTATGATATCTAGAAGAGTTTTATCTAATTGGTCTAAAGCTAAACTGAAGAGCTGTAAATCGATATCATCGAGATGACGTTTAAGCCAATTGAGGACGCCTTCAGCACTTTTGAAAAAATCATATTCAATATCTAATATCCGGGCTAGTATCTTCCATTTATCCCCTTTGTTCATAATTAAAGATAATTTTTGAAAAGTGTTTACATTATTAAGCGCTATCTTTAAAGTGCATTTATCGAGAGATTCCTCGATTTTAATTTCATTTGTTTGTAGTAGCATAGGCTCGTCGTCATTCTCATCGTCGTCATCATCGGTTGATGATGATGTTGCTTCTTCTTCTTTGATAACAAGTTTCCGATCGTATTCTTCCTCTCTATCGTTGACCGTTTCTTTGATTGCGTTAGCTATAACGCTACCAGATATAAGATCACTCATCTCGTCGTCTGTATAATGATTTTGAAGTACATTCAAAATCTCCTGCCCCGATTTACTACCAATAGACAACTCCTTGGCCAAATCGTAGGGTGTGTAACCGGCTGCATTCTGTGCTTTCAATATTGATACTTTATTTTGCGTTTCTAATATAATTTCCACTAACGGTAAATGCTGCTGTTGAACAACCATATGCAAAGCATTACCGCCATCCTTATTATTAGCAACGGCGGCTATCGTTCTATCATGCCTAAGCATTTTAATTGCCATCTCGTAATTATTATCACGTATGGCCAGATGTAGAGGAGTGAAACCGTCATCGTTTAAAATGTTCAATTGTAAAATGATATTGGCATTGATGAAACTTTCCAGACATTTTGAGTATTTTTCACGCACAGCTATATGTATCGATGTATTGCCTTGATTATCTTGTAAATTTGCCCGGCAACCTAAAGTTATCAAAGGTCGTATATACTGAGCCCGGTTATATAGACAGGCATAATGTAATGCTGTTTGTCCATTGCTATTTAATAATGTGTTCAATAAGTTTTGGATATTGAAATACGTTAAAATATGGCATAATTGCATGGCCGATTTGTTATTATCGGCAAGGACAACTTCATGCATTATGGAATCACCGTTATCGCTATTATCCAAATGTTCATTGAAAATTTTTGTTATTTGCTCGGCTGCGGAATGCTTAACGGTCTCATTGGCAATAGGTTTCTCATTACGTACATCGACATATATTTTTGATATACGTTGCAAATAGGGTGACAAAGTGCCTGTTGTTGGTTGATTAATGTCAGGCGCGTGTGAATAGTTGTCCATTGTCTTCTTTTCTATCAATTTTTTTTTGTAATGCATAATTTTTGATCGTTCGCCATCGCCACCGCCAACGCCATCCTTTTCCAAGCGGCCACAGCCATCAAGGGTCTGAATCAAATCATTCAAATTCATATCATCCGAATAACTTGAAAGTTTCTTCTTTAAATCGTTGTCTTGCAAAAGACGTTCAAGCTCTTCCATCATCTCAGCTGATGTCAAAATTTTCGATTGCTCATGTACGGTCTTGGGTAAATCACCTGAACTAATATTGCTATTACTTCGGCTTGAAGTTGTTGAACAAGTGCGTTTACGTTTCCTTGATATTACAGCCTCGCGGGGCTTGTAACGAAACGTTACCGGAGGAAAACTGCGTTCATCGTCCGATGGTCGCACAAGTTCAATGAAAACCTCTACAAAACGATCGATATCGCGATCTTTGTAAGGCGGCGTTTTGCAAACAATCGCGTATTGATGATGCACATCGGATTCGCGAAATTGAGCGAACGCCTCCCAAATTTCACCGTCCTCATCGTTCATTTCATAAAAACGAACTTTTATATTTTTTTTGCTAACCTTCTCTACCAATAATATAAGATCCTCATTACCAAGTACGCTGCCTGTGCAGATACTTAAACGTGTAATACGCAAATCTCCGGTCTGAGCCGATTTACGATTGTTGATAAGACGCGAATAAACGGGGGCAGCAATTGGCACATACGTACCATTCTCTTCCACCCGGAACGCTTCATAGCAAAGTCGCACCTAATGTCCATGAAGGTATTTATTAAAAGTAATCATTCTCGATTATTCTCCGCTTTCTTGCTTACCTGATTTAAATTCATATCTTTAGCCTCCTTTTCAGTTTGTTTATGAATTTCTTGTTCCTCCTTTGTAGTTAATTCGCGACCGCCTAACTCAAATATTAAACGTCGTCGTTTCTTTTTTAACAATTCACCCATAATGAATTTCTTAGCGGTATGAATGATTCCCATGTTAGCAAATTTCGCATAATAACCAAGTTCACCAACTTTTACATCGTGCGGATCACAGACGTCGTCGTCGTCTTTGCGTATGACAAGCTGATGCGAATGTGGACTCTCTAAATTTGCTTGGAACAAACTGCAACGAATTATTGCTGGACCTTTATAATCAACTAAACGCACTTCCGGAAATGTCTTTGGATTCCTTTGCGAGTTAGCTCCATTCAACGAGCCATGCGTTCCATGCATTTCGGATATATATCGAAATCGGAATTTTTCCATTGGCTCTTCAGTAATTTCCAATCGGGCTTCATATTTCATTTTTTCATTAAAGTCGCCGCCACGATTTCCCGTATGCGACATTTGCGCAAATTGGGATTGTGTATTGTATGGCTGAGTAAAAGCCATCGGCTGCTGTTGTTCATATTGGGACATTGACTGAGACGACATTACATTAAGTGTGGAAAATTCAGCTGGTAAAGCGGATGCAGGCGATTGTGCTGGTGAATAACCCGAAGCAGGAGAATTCCATGGACCTGTTGAATATCCGCTTGTGCTTGTATTTGAGGATTCACTTCTATATGGTACTCTCTCCATTGTGTCCATATCAACAATGTCCTTTTCACCATAATATTCGTTTATCATGTTTGACGTTTCAAAAAAAAAAAATAGAAATAAAAAAAATGCTCTGTATATATGCTTTATTCCTTTTCTTTTTCCACCACTTTTTACAGTAGTAAAATCTCGCCAAAACGATTGTAAAATTTTCTCTATATATGTGTATATATATAGCACTGCGTAATTAACTCTTTTTACTCTCTTCTTCTTCCAGTCATCAGGCATCAAACATTGTAGTGTTGATATTTCCTTCCAAGTTTGATTATCGTGTGAATGTTGGCTTCGCGTTGTTGATATTGAAGTAGGTATTTCCCCGTACTGCTTGTAATATATGTAATTAACACGTTTTCAAATATGACTGACTTTAATTAGAGAGTGAGTCAGCGATTTCTTTTTATTTTTATTTTTCCTTCTTTTTATCCACCTTAACACAATTTAGTTTTCTTTTTATGTAAATTTAAATAATCTCTTTGCGGAGAGGAAAAAAAAAGAAGAAAATATAACCTTAAAAATGAAATGATATACAAGCGTTATATATATTGTTCGGTTAGATCACGTTTAGCGCAGCAATGAGAATGATTGATGAGAGAGGCAAAAATCTCTACACAAGCGTTTGTGTAAAGAACATTTTTGAAAACTTTTAATGCAAACAGGTTATGATAACTGGGAACCCCAAGAAAAGCTCTTAAAAAGCTTCACGTATACACCACAACACTATTTTACACGGCTGATATATTGCGCAGACATTGCAACTATAGCAATTACAAACAAAAAAAAAAAAAAGGAAAAAAAAGACACGTAAACTTTTAGCAAAATACAAAGTGGAATACGATAGCTAGTCCATCTGTCACGCAATATGTACATTGCGTTACTGTTATAGAAAATAAATCTGTTAAAAATCAAAATCCATTCTTATATAATGCATGGTGTAGAAAGACCATATTATGTGCGAATGAATATTAATCTAAATATCTTCTTTTAATTGCACTTACACATAGACAATGTATTGTTGACATGTTACTTAGAAAATTATTCAGCATTTGCGTGTAGTGGGATAGATAACAAATAATTAACTATATGCAATAAAGTCGGGGAGAGGGCAAGGTTTTAACATAGGTAAACACTATTATAAATCCATCATAGCTACAGCAGACGATGCACAAGGATTTATAGACATAATTAGGAAGAAAAAACATATTTTCCAGCCCAGAGAGAGAGATTGCTTATTAAACGATATTTAATTGCCCGATATTTGCGAAATAAAAACCTTCTTCTTCTTCTTCTGCGAATTGCAAATAAACAACAATTGATTTGCTGAGTCGAGTAAAAAAAATTCAAAGTGAACATGAAGGTCTTTGTTTGAACCTTAATAAGGTTAGCGATTAGCCTGTTTGTTTATTACCATGTGGCAATTGAGAATAGATTGTACTTACATTCTCCTTTTTATCTATATACAGTTTTTTGACAGTCATCGAAACAAACAAAAGTTTATGTATATAATTTCCAAAGTTAACTCAGGAAAATTTGAACAATTTCGAAAGGTGTAGCTTTAGTGAAGTGTTAAGTTTCAGTTGATTGCTATGAAACGGATCGAATCCCTTTCCATTTTGTTCTAAAACGAATAAACACTGAAATTACGACTTCAACAGACATGTTGTTGAATTCTTTGTTTGTGCTGTTGGTCTACTAAAATTTACAAAAACATATACATTTTTACCAAAGAGCAATTTAAATTACGGCCGAAGTAAAAAAGTTTTTCATCTTTCTACCTCACCTCGTTTCGTTCAAGTCACTCGTTAAATAACTTTGGTTAGGTAAATTTGCTTACGTCTTCATTGCAACTCTGTCTGTTTTCTTTTTTCTCTTTTTTGCAATTGTATACATCATGCGTTTATTTTTGATAAAAAAAAAAAAAAAAAGTTTGTATTAAAAAAATGAAAAACACACATGTTTATATGCTTTCACGAACAGCTACAATATTCTAATCTTTCACCATTTCCAAGGAATAATATTTCTGCAAACAAACCTGTGCGTGCTGTTGCAACAAAACCGAATATTGATATCGACAGGTGTTTTAAAAGCAATATAATTTACTGCACGTTTACGAAAAATTGTTTTAATTAAGCAAAGCATAATTGCGAGTTTGTTTTTTCAATATATTTCTGCCAAATTAATTTTACACTGCGGACATTTCACTTTATCCATATCTGGATATGAAGTGTACGTAAATGCAGAAAAAAGTTGTCAATCATAGAGTTAGAATTCAATCAGAGTTATTTATGTGAGATAAATTATCTTTTTCAGTAATTTAAAGAATTTCCGATTTTTTGCAAACTTCGTTATTAATAATTACCTTGTATGTTTAAAAAAAAAAAAAAAGGAAAAAAAAGGATTGTTTCACTTATATTGTAAACTAAACTTTCACTAAACTTCACCGCGATAAAAAGACGTTCAAATTGAAAAACACGATCGCATGGATATGCATACTACAGTCTAAACTTTTCAATAAATAGAAGCGAAACACATGGAAATTGGTATGTAAAAGTAAAGGTGTTTACTCAATTTGTTTTTTTTTTGGATATATTTAGGTGAGTTGATTAGGCCTATATACTACTACTACTTCTTCGCACTTCATGCATCAATAATTTAGTTAAACTATTAATTAAGGAAAATCATTATCAATATTTACTGGAAGGTGAGTTTTTTTTGTTTCTTAAGGAATTTATTTGATCGACTTTTCTTATCGAAATCAAAGCAGAATTTATAGTTAAAGAGAAGAGGAGAGGATAAAAGAGGAAACGCTTAATATACGAATACACTGTAAAATTTAATGAATGATTTTAATCTGCCATTGGACACGTGCACAAGTTTAATTTGACAGTGAACCCTCGTGAATAGAGAGGCGAAATAAAATTTCAACTTAAAAGGAAAAGGTCATAATTTCGTAAAAATTTATTATCAAATAACGATTTGTTTTTATTCTAAAATTTTTATACACTATGAGCCATACGTACTGATAACGAAGATTAATCATATTATTGTTATTATTTATTTACTTTTTTTTTCTTTTTCGGAAAAAACATTCTATCACAGAAGCAAAAACTTATAGTCGAGAGACTAAGGGATTAGGTTCTGCAGGCATTTCAGATTGACTTAGGGAGATTATATTGACGTCATTTTGGGACTGCAGTCGTTATTTTGATGACTGTGTAGATTTAGTAACAAACAAAGATAAGGTAACAACAACATTATTAACATATATTTAAATAATAAAAATTTTACTGGGTCATCGGGGTCGTAGCTCATTATGGATTCAAAATTTTTGTAAAAAGGAAGCAAAAGATGGTAAATACACTTTATACACTTTTTTTTGTCTGTTGAAGACGAACTCTATCTTAGAAAAAAAAATTACTTTGACAAATAGCTCCGGATGACATCTACATATACTTGCATTCGCTTATTAGACCATTTCGTTTTTACATTTTAAAGCTTAATATGTACGAATGTATGCGACACGCAAAAGTGCTCGAGCGACTTGAAAATCGATCCTGCACCATTTGCTGTAGAAGGGTATATTTAGTTTGTGTGGATGTGCTCAACATCCGCAAAGAATTGAAATAGACGCACCTATTATCATACCAAATCAATCCAAGTTTATGCGTCCGTCAATCTGTTTACCTTGTTTTATTTACTCAACCTACATGTCGCTATTTTTGAGATATTTTGATGAAATTTTGACTACTTTTTCCATTACTCCCTAAATAAAGCCTTATTTTGAAAAGTCGTTTCATGAATAACAGTACTATCGTAATTGTGGCAATTTGGGCCGCATCTTCTCACAATGTTTGTTTGAGGGAATCTGCCAGCAGAAATTAAAACTGGAGGAAAGTGAATAGTTTAAGTGGAAATCTTGGGAACGGTTTGAAAGATCTCTACGCTTGGTCTACGTGCAAATCTAGAACTTGCTTCGGGAAATACGTATGAAAAGATCAATCGCCATAGGCCGCAGCCGTCGTAAATGATTTCGTTAACCATGATCCTTTGATTCCATTTTATATTCTAATTTTGGTTAGAGATAGGCGATGCAAATTATTAAAAAAATATTTCTTGCATAGTCGGAAAAAGCTTAAGCCATTTATTGTTCCTTCTTATTTATCGAATATATTTTCTATGTACTCTCGATCGCACGATTACAGCGCATGGTATTCGTGAATGAAAATCTGTCTTTTGATTGAATTTGAAATCCTATGGTAAATCTCAACTTTACTCTCTATTCTTTATATAAATTTGTGTGAAAATTGTTTTTAGAGGTCAATCAAACGTTAGAGATTTATCAAATTTCAGTTTTCTATCCTAATTTTTATGACTACAATACAATTCATTTGGATTACAAATATTGTGCTTCCACCTTAACTCAACATCTAAAAAAAGCAAAAAAATATTTTATTTTGATTTTTACATTTATCTCTGATTGTAATGGAAATGAAAATTAGCAATTTTAGATTTTGAAGACCTTAAGATTTTCCATTTGTTATCTCTCTTTTTTCAAATCGTTAATCGTTGGTCGTGTTTTTGTTTAGTACTTTTTTTTTTTTAAATCTTTGTTGATAAATAAAGATGCAATTAAATAAAAGTTTTTCAAGTTTTCTTAACTATAACTTTATTATTAATCATATTAATTACTTACCTTGTAACGTAACGCATTTTATTTTTTTTTTCTTATAAACTGTAATAATTTTCACGTATATTCGGTTAAAAAAACACTTTTACTTCAAAAACTTAATAAGTTATTCACTTATGGCAGATTATGGCAGACTTTCTTCTTAACTTAATTTTTAATATTTGCTTTCAAAAACTAAAACGCTTATTGACAATTATGATTAAGCGGCTAGCGGCTTTTATAGCAAATTTTTAAGTACCAATCAGCTTTGCTTTAATAAGTATTAAACCTCAAGTAGAAAATGATAAAGAGAAACATGCAAGCAAGAATGAGTAAAGTGAACGTTTTGAGTTTAGTTTATATTTATTGGTTTTATAAAGTCTTATGGTTGCATTAGCCAATCACGTATCGTGTCGTAGCGAGCACGTAACAAACAAATAATAATCATACATACTCAATAGCGCAACTCAATTGATATGAACAACGGCAATTATACAGAAAACGAAAAAAAGTTAAACTGTCAAATTTTTTTCACCAAAGCAATTTTAACTTTACATTCAGCGTTAAAAGAAATTAAGGTATTTTTATCTGGCAACAATAAATATAGTTTTTATTTTTTAACGCTACTCAGTAAACCATTTGTTGTTAATTTGCTGACTCGCAGAAGAAGAAGGATAACTTTGAAAACTTAAGACCCAAGTAGTAATGGATTTTTCTTGTGTCCTCAATAGGCTTGTATATTGCAATTTCCGCAGATCGCAGGGCTTATAATCAATGGTATACTCTGTTCCTAATACGATTCTTTTCATTCTTTTCAAAGCAGAAGATCTGTTAAAAATTACAAAACTTTTGAAATAACAAATTTCACATAAAATCTATAGCGCATTGCTTAATTCTAATAATTAAAATCCTTATGGGATTCCCTGACGAATCTCATAACAAGAAAGTACTCAAAAATAAAAATTCTTCCAAAACACACAGTGGCAGGGGTTTTTCCTTTTTTTCTGGCAAAATTAATCCAAAATACCAATAACTCCTGTAAAAATCCTCTAAGGGATGCAAAGTTGAGAAGTAGCGAATGTATTGACGATAATGCGGAATTAGCCAACATGCTTTCAAACGACGACGATGACTTTAAAAGCATTGAAATTCCCAATCGAAACTATATAAAATGTAAATAGTTTTAAACGGTCTTGTTTGTAAACAGTTGATAAAAATAAAAAAATGTTGCGTTTACCTTAGGGACTTTTAACCTGAAAATAGGAATAACGCGTTATTGTGCGCTGACGCATCGAAGCTCCGTTGGGAATGAATGAAAGTTGAACACGTGAGAAGCAGTGTAAGCGAATACAATGAAGCCGTCGATGCCGAGAAATTTTTGGACTTTTTATGAATCTATTTAGAAATTGACTAGTTATATGATCTAGATATATATAAACAGCTAACGTTAGAAGAGAATGAAGAAATATTCTTCATTGTGCCTTGCGGCCAAAGCAAGATCTCAAGAGGTGGCAAAGTCTTATTTATTATCCTGCTACGTAAGGACATGCGAGCCATGAAAATGATCGTATGGAAACGTAAAAATGTTATCGAGCAACTGGTATAATATAAACACAAGGTGGTGCGTATATATTTTGTAAATATATAAATGTATTCACTGATGTTTTGAGATGTTGTCACGAATTGGGTTATCCGGCCATCAACTGAGGCCCGCTGAAAACGAGATGGATGTAGTTGCAGCAGTGGCCAGCGTAGGTCGAAATGAGGCGGTTCCTGTGGTATCGATAAGTTGGAAAGAATAGCAGTGTCCCGCAAAGAAGCAAAATTGTGCCTGCCGGCGCATTAAAAAACAAAAACGATCATAACTTGACGAATGCGAAATAAAAACTCTTTCTTTATATACTCACGCATGCATGAACGGGATTGTTTATATTATTGCTTTGAGTAAAGTAAATTCGGTCATGAAATTATCAACTAGTTGCTTATCTAAAGTGCTTTTAGCTCTTTCGTATAAGTGCGCCATATTTTTCGGATCCCCTTGGTCACGTTCGAATTTAATATAATCAATCCACACTTGAGAATTAGTTTTACCAAAGTAATGTGTAGCATTTTCATAGCATTTCCGCCATCTGGACTTGTCTACCCGAAACTATATATATATATGTATAAATTAGAAATAAATATGTACATTTATTAGCGGTAGAATGTACTTTCAACATACCACTGACAAGGCTTTACTCTCGACGTCGGCCATTTTTCGATGCAATTCCAAACAAGGAGGCGGCATTTTACTTAATTCGTCATATTCTCTCCGAGTCCTATCCAAAGTCGACGTGGCAGAAATATATTCTAAATAATCTGCTCTGAAGGGAGCAAACTCTAAACTTAATTGCATGGCGGCATCCTTGAAAAATTTTAAAAACTTCTCGTTAGCTTCGCTAGGACGAGTTTTAAAGAAAGTAATGGCCATACGCCAAAGTGACACAGAAGATGCAGGTTCCAATTGATCCTTGGCTTTACGAAATATTTCTAAAAACTTTTTATCATTATTCTCAGTCATATACACAACCATCCACATTTCATAGTACAATAAAGTTTTCTTCAAATGTGTTGCTTCTGTTAACATTTTGGTAGCGTTTTCTACTCCTTTAGCGCCTTTTAGTAACATTTTTATGCAAGCATAGTAATGATCCTCGTTCATAAGTTTGAAGGTGTGCCCTTCTTTGAACGCAATTGCGAGGCATTTACGTTTCAAAATAGGTTGATTTGTTAGATCTTGATTTAATTTTAGCATTGCATTGATGAAATTTGAAAACATTGTGGCTGTGGGTACAGTGCGAACGCCCACTTGATAAACATGCACACATAACTCGATGCGCCGCTTTAAAGTACGTACTTGCCACATGGATTTTCCTTTAGGGAACAATTTGTCTTCTCTATCTTCGCTTGTTTGGCTTCTTTCAGCGTCACCTGTTGCAAGGATTGGCTTTTGAGGAATATTTTCTTCTATTATTATTGATGATTTCGAAGACATGGACTTTAGGTCTATCATACTAAGGCCTTGTAGTTCTCTCTGTGCCAAGGCGTCCCAAACAGACTCTTCGCGAGAGAAATTGATCATCAAATCATCGATTATTTCTTTTTGTAAGGACGCAGTTATATTAACATACTGTTCTCCTTCGCAACCTTTTAACAATTTCATAAAATAGAAAACATTGGAAATCTTTGTCTTGCTATTACGATAAACCAAGGCGGCTCTTTCCAATCCTAGTTCCTGTTCACTAGGAGCTGTTTTCGATGTTGGAGTGCAACTCATTTTTGATGCCTCCTTAAGGAGTATAATGAAGAAGGTAATATTCAATGCCTCCGAGTCGGGATGTCTTTGAAGGGCACGGAAAAATATCTCCTTAACCTTTTGTATATTACAGACGTTTTCATGGACCCAAAGGCCAGCATTGCACCATACCGTTGGTTTATCGCCGTGGTACTGCGCAAAATACGAAACTTTAAATAAAATCTCTCATGCCTTGTATTGGTAACTTACCGCCAACATTTTCTCATATATACCTGTGACTTCATGCGGTATGGATTTTTTCGAAAACATTATAAAATTATCCCACAGCCTTTCTTCATTAGGACAAAAACGTAATCCTTCTCGATAGAGTTTTATAATACGTGTAACAATAGAATGCTTCAATTCGCTCAAATTTTGTCCTTGACTTCTTTCTTTTTCTGTTATCCATTTATGTATTAACTTTTCATGGCGTATAAAATCAGCATAATCTGCCACGGATCTTTGACTCTGAAATATCTTATTCAGCAAGTTCTCACGTTTGCGTTTTGTTTCACGTATTTGATCGTCCGGACAAATTCCCAATGTTTTCATTTGCTCATATTCGGGCAAAAGCCTTTCACGGATTTCTTCAACAAATTCAGCCATTTTTCACACTTTTTATTTAATATCTTTTTTTTTGAACGTTGAGTTAAGATGGACCAATCCAGTTGGTGGCTTTTATGTCCAGTAAATAAGCAGTAGTAATTATCAGCAAAAAATGTGCATAAAACACCTAAAAGAAAATGCGGCTATGATAGGCCAACATCAATTGTATACTGCGAAGAATTCGATGGCAATAAATTTATTTATTGAATAATGACTACTTATTTTTACAGCGCTGGAAACGAGCACTGAAACTTTGAGCAATGTCATTTTAAAAACATCGCGAATGAAATAAACAACTATGGAATTTTCAGAAAAAAGATTTTTTTTTCTTTTTTTTTTAATTCAATGTGAAATAATTGAATTGAATTAAATCGTTTCCTTTTCTATTTTTTTTTACTAAAGGTATGATTGATATTATGATTAATGGATAAAGCGATTGTTTAAGTTTTTTAAAAAATTATTATTAAAAAATGCGACGTCGGCGCCGAAGTGAAGCCATAAATCGCCTCCGGAAGGAAAGCGCTGAGACACGCAGGCGTACAAACGCCACAAGTGTCGAACCAATAAAATTTTAAAAACAAGTGAAATTGTATTTTTTTTTGTAATAGGTGAAGCTATATGTGAGGTAGATCGCATTTTTCAGAAATGTGCGTGCTAAGATGCGATTAAAATTAAATATCATGTACAAGCCAATATTCTTCAACCAAATCTACAACAGAAATTTGAACGTTTACTGCAACTATCAGAGAAAAATTCTCCCGCCCCTAAACACGTAAGTTTCTTGTTCTTCATATTTCTTGGTGTAGGTTTCTTGTTCTTCTTATTTCTTTGTGCAGGTTTCTTGTTTTTGATATTTCTTGGTGTAGGTTTCTTGTATCATTAATTAGCTCACGTAATTGTGTAAGTATTTAACTTCCAGAATTTTTGTTCCCATTTTTGGTATTCCATCATAGTTTATAAACAGAACTAATTGTTATTTTGCAACCAATTCTATGTTTTCCCACAACATTAAACAAGCAAACGCACATACGTCTAAAAATGTTAATTCAGTATACAAGTTTTCAATAAACAGATATAATCGCCTGCATGGGGGGTGTAATGTATTTTTGCGAGGCTACTTAATAATTTGCTTTTCTGATCATTAACTTCGCGCCAAATCAATTTGGACAGGAAAAGAACGAACGTAATACTCTATGCTAATTTGCAAAGCCGTCGGCAAAAGTCCTCAATTTGTTCAAAATTTTCTGCTAATCAATAAAAGAAATCTATTGAAATTCTATACAAACAAACAAACAATTTGGCAATTTGACAACAAAAAGTAGCAACATCAGTAGTGAGAGTAAAGCATATAAATAAATAAATAAATAAATTCAGGTTTGTTACATTTTCAAATTTTCGTTTTATTTAATAAAGAGAATTTAGTTTCCATGGCATTAGGGATGCCAAAATAATCCCATAAATTGAATCAAAACAAACAACTGGCATCACTTCTTTTCCAACTATTTTGTTTACTTTTTTTTGCTATTTCTTTTAGCCCATTTTCCTTCATATCTGGTGTTTTAGTAATAAGAAAGAAAAAGAAACTCTGGCCACCTCACTACCATTATGAAAAAGGGCTTAACATTTCGCTCATCTGAGAAAATAACAAAAAGGAATTTGTAAATATTTGCGAGTAACACATTTGTGTTTTAAAAGTTGTTTATTTAACAAAAAAAATATACAATTATGGAGTCTTGCTCTGGTGAGCATGTGTTACCACAGCAGCAACAAACAGGCCATCCTGCGAACACAATTGGTTTTATAACTCAAACTGAAAGTTTATCAAGTTCGGAATACCAAATGCAAAAACCAACTACACATTGGAGCATTGAAGCAATGCCTTGGAAAATGCCACCGCTTACTGAACAAGAAGGAAAAGTCATGAAATTTACCGCTTCATGCGGTGAAAGCTTTAGAAGGAATACTTTGCGGACCGCTCTATTAAACCACAAACGTAAATCAGATCTAAACATGTTACCACCAATGTAAGTAAATGCGACCTTATAAAAATTGAAAGATATTTCTTCGATTTTCTTACATGATATAGGCCTGCAAAGCAATTTATATCCGAGGAAAAATTTACTGCTCATTTTAATGGCTTACACATATCCAGCGATTACATTCAACACAACGCATGCAGCAGTTCGGGCGATGCTGCTTCCATTACTTCAACAGCAGTCACTGGCAAAAATTTTACAAATCTCACCTATGCTGACTACCAGATAACAGCGAAAGAGTTGGAAGAGAAACTTCGGAATGTTAGTCGCATTACATTATGCGAGGAATTGAAAAAATTTCAGGAGCAACAAAAAAAGACTGCTTACTTGCCCGAGGCATTATTTAATCGTATTGAGAAACCGTGCACGGCTTTAGTGTTGTGGCAGCCACCGCCAATTCTGAATTTGCTTAAGGATCAAACCGCAAATAAAAATAAAAATATTCCGGAAGAGATAAAAGCAAATGATGTCGAAATTACTGACGAAGATTCAATTGAATTGGCTCCTGAAGAATCAGTTGAAATCGATGATTTTATCGATAATAATAACACATGTAATGTGGATTTTAATGTAAGGCCTGACGGTATGGACGAAGATTTGTAGTTTTAGTTATTTTTAAATATATAACATTCGAATACGAATTTTACGACATTTGAGTTTTATTCATTTACCACTTACGTAATGTGATTTTGTTACTTTTTTATAATAAATAAATCTATTCTTTCATTTTTTGTTCTTCCGAATTTAACGCATTGTCTTTTGCTCCCAGCTTTTTTTTGTTAACAAAAGCTGGATATCTTGCTATGAAAATAAACAAAAGCTGGATATCTTTCTATGAAATAAAACGAAAGCTCAGGAAAGCTCTCCCCACAACATTGTTTGTCTACATTTCTATGGAACGTCCTGCCTATAACCTATCATAACTTTACCATCCTGATAAGAATTAATTGCGTTTCGGTTTATTATTATTTATTATATTTATTCTCAATTGATAAACACAACAATTTAGTTGCGCCCCGGTTTATTCTCAATTTATATATACGCTTATTCTCTAAAGGGGCACAATCCATGCAAAACAAATGAGAACGAATATACGCTTATTCTCTCTATATATATCAAGGAATTCAACCATTGGAGAAATTAAGGCAGCATACTATAACTGCCGTACGCAATTTTTTTGCTAAAAGAGAACAAATTTAGATTAATATGTGAACGGATGCATATTTATTTTGTTAATGAAATTTAAACATTTTCTGTACATGTAGGAGACAAATTGATTGGAGGATTGTCCTTCCTTTGAATATTTAGAGAACTTTTATTCTATGCAATAAGAGAAAATGCTTTCTTTGTACATAGATTGACAACACATTTGAGGCCCGCTATGTTAAAAATAAACGCAAAGCTATGTTAAAGAAGATGAACAAGTCAATTGTAAACAAATTTCAGCTCATATGAGAGTAACTGGCTCGCTCATTTAATTACTCTCATACGAGCCGAAATTTGTGCTTTTCTGCGTCGAACGCTCTCTCTCTTTGATTCTGCAAGTTAAATTTCATTTGATTTTAACAGCCAATTAGAATTATATACTTGATAAATGTGCATAATATATGTATGTCGAGCGAATTAATCGATTTTGGGACAGTAAGATCGTATAAATAGACTTACTCAAGGACTTTTAAGCTAAATCCGAAATTAGAAGTACGGCGTCTTGAATGGAGCGCGGACGTGTGCAATGATCATAAGAAAGCTCTAAACCCTAAACCACTACTGCCAGAAGTATTTCCCGAATTAAAGGCTACCAAATTAAAATTGAATCGTGGCGGCAATATGCAATTTAAATTTGCCGGCTGTCGTCCCATTATCATAAAGGCGAAGGAAAAAGATCACAGCAGATCTGTGATATTGTCACATGAAATTTCAATAGCTAAGAGAATACTTTTCGGCCCGCTATTCAGTGAGAAACGAATAATTCCATTAAGCAGTTATTATTAACTCAGAATATGAAAACTTCAAGAAAAAGGAAAATGTTGTAACATTATGCTTACACCTTTTCCATTTATTTAAATATTCCATTAACACAAAATTTTGACTATCTGCATACTATGACTTTTTTTCTCTTTTGGATTCAACAGACTCTTATTCTCACATCTTTGGAATTATTGAGAATTATTTTCAGTTGAAGGCAAATTTTTATACGCTTACTCTCGCATGCGCGCAATTTTTATACAAATACTTGAACAGTATTAAAAATTGTAAACAAATTGGACCCTTACGAAATAAAATTCAGTTAATGCTTTTATTTTGGAGAGTAAAATGTTACTTCTGAGAGTAAAATTTACTTTTTTGTACATTTCTTATGAAAACTGCTTTTGGCTTTGCTGAGAGTAAAATTTTTTTTCTCCACTTATTATTTATAAATGTTTTTTTTTTGGAAAATTTTATTTTTTTATATATATTTTAAATACGCATTTTTTAAAAATGCCCGCATTTAATTAATAATAAAAAAAATTTTTTGTTTTTAATAATTATATAAAGCTAAATTAAATCAAATTAATAAAAAAAATAAATATATATAATAAACTGAAATTTCTTATATAAAAATGTAAACTTATTAAACTTATATTAAAAAAACTGCCATTAAAAATAATATAACCTATCAAACGTGCAGTAATATAAACGAATAAAGTTGATTATTAATACAAACTATATATGATAATTAAATTTATTGCATACGCCAATGTACATTTGTTTTGCTTGCTTATGCAGACGCAACATAATAGAAAAAATATCCCCGACCATAAATATCCCAAGTAATAATTCGCGTCTTTTTCTTTTTTTTGTATGAAATGAATAAAGGTGACCAGATTGTCTCGTTCTAAATTTGGCGCGATTTGTATATAATTATAAAATAATTTTCTTCTTCCATTTCCATAAATAAATAATTTTATTGCATTGGCAAATACATTAAAAATATATAAATATATGAAAACAAACCTGTAATCTGGTCACCTTAACTGCATGTATTGCGCGGACATGAGCAAAATAAAAGGAATATGAGTCAAAACGAACGACTGTGAAAAACGAAAAATTAAAAAAGAGTGCTTTGCATGCGGTTTGATGAGGTACGATGAAAAACAATGTTTTCAGTGATTTAATAAAAGAAACGGGGAAAAGAGAGAGAATGGGAGAGATTGAGAGAACGACCATTGTGTGATTGTTGGTATCGGTTGGCTCAGTCAGTGGAAAAGTTTATCCGCGACAAATTGAAAAAGTTTATTGCAAATTTATCCTAAAAGCATCTTTTGCCTCCAATAAAATCCAATATAAATAAATAAAAATGAGTAAAATAATCTAATAAATTTGTTTAAAGGTGCGGATGTGGTTTAGCGCAGCTCGCACAAGTTTTTTTCGTATCAAAAGAATTAACGAAGCAAAAAAAAAATTCGATATATTGTGTGGAAAACGTCATCCTAAAAGTAAAAATTTACGAAAATAATTTATAAGAAATAACTGCGTTTAAGTGTGAGGAAAGCAACAATGCTTTGATTATTGCTGGAAATGATTAAATTAGTTACAATTAAAATCCAACCAGAGATAAACAAAAAAAAAAAATGAAATGTGCCTGTTTGCAAAATAAAATAGATTCAATAGCGTAATCATAAAAAAAAAAAACAAAAAGCTTAAGACTGAAAATGAAAATCTCGTCATCGTCGTCATCATTGAGTGTTTTAAAAAAGAATGATAATATAGTGTAAGTATAGAGTATAACAAAGCACCTACTAAAAGAAAAGAATAAAAGTAATTAAAAAAAGTGAAAAAAAAATCACAATCACGAAGGGAGAAAAATATTTAAAAATGATTTTTGTCAATTGTTTTAATTAATGCATAAAGTTTTTGTAAAATCGAGTTTATAGATTATTCATTGGAAAATACTAAATAACAAAGATATACTTTACAAGTGTGCGTGACATGGAAAAGTATCAAAAACGTTTTAAATGTAAAACGAAAATCATGCCGCTAATTTCAGAAACAAAAGTCGTTAAAGTGTAGGATTTATGAACGTTCATGCATACATACGCACATATATCTACATATAAGAACATATACAAGTACATAAAGATGTATATGCATACATATGGAGTATAGTTCTTTTAGTAGTTTTAAAAGCAATAACAAAAAAAGGTATATATGCAGAAAAGAACGAATTAAATCGACGGCATGTAAACGTTAAAATAGACGGGAAAGAAAATAACTACTAACAAAATATAAATACATTCAGCCGGCCACTGTTAAAAATCGACTGAAAAACTGAGCAAACATGTTCTCAATGACCTGTGAAATAAATTCAAACATATGTATTTATACGCATATATAAGTATATAGATGGCTGTAGAATGTAAATGCTCCCATACACTTTTAAGAAGAGTGAGATAAACACCATACCATCTCTAACGATTCAACATTCCACTATTGTATTTATAAAAATACAAATTTAAAAGAATATACCATCAAACATACACGGAGATAGATTTCAGAGAAAGAGACAAAGCAACAGTGATGCCATGTATAAGGAAATTTTTCAAACTTTGCTACAATTAATTGTTAAATTAGAATTTTTTCAAGTATTTAAAGTTGTGAAAATTTAATTGCATATTAATTTTCTTAATTACAGAAAAATTATCTTGTATTCCTGAGAAAAATGAAAATGATACTGTTTTGTCTTTTTCTATGAAAATGAGTAAAGTACGACATGACTTGAAAACGAAACACTTACTTACTGTACACCAACATAAGTAGAAATAGGTATGTGTGGTTGAGTTCAATAAGTTGCAAATCTCTCTCTCTCTTATGTTAAAAAATGATTTACTCTCTCTCTCTCACTTTGGCTTAGATACATACGCAGTAGAACACATGGTTTAAAATGAGTGAACTAATCGCTGTAAACGCTGCAGCTAACGTAAAAAAAAAAAATGAAGAAAAAAGTGCCAACAAACGACAGTTTGCTGACAATATTACCGATCGCTTTAGTTAACTAGATGTAGTCGTTGTGTATAGTTCTTGTAGTTCTTCTCACCGTAAGTGAGTTTTTGACGGAAGTCAATTTTATAGTATTTCACTTATAGTGTTTTTTTGTTGCTTTAATTTTTAGTATATAGTGTCTTGCTCTCCACTTACGCGAGATTAATAAATATGCATTTGCTATTTAAGCATTGAGGGAATGAATGTACCTATATATGTTTGTGCGTGTAAAACATCATCAATAATTTATTAACTAATGAGGCAATTGAATTAAGATACTGATAAAGGAAGGCGATAAAAGTTTAAACGTCATTTTTTGTTTTCTTTTCTAAATATTTAAAAAAAATTATAACAACAAACAATGTTTAGCTTGCAATATTGCGTTAATTTAACTGATAAGAGCATTAAGATAAAATGCTAAAACAAAAATATATATACAGAATTGAAAGTGTGAAAAAACAATAAAGATTCTTATGTCTATTTAATAATTTTTAATAATTTGCAGTAATTGTGTTTAACACCTTCCCAAAATTCACGACGACGAACCACAACTTCATTAAAAAAAGTGTATTTAAAGACTAAAGAAAAATTAAAGTAAATGGCGATGGCCGAAACAAGGGAATCGCCCGGAAAGCAACAACAACAACAGCAGCAGCAGAAAAGCGGCCAAAAGCGTCAATTGGTAAGCCCTTTTTCTTGTTTAATATTGTAGTAAACAATTAAAAAAATGTACAATTAAAAGCTTTTTT
>NW_023998455.1:3493966-3509948 GCF_014805625.2 Glossina fuscipes
TTTTAAAATATTTTAAAATTTAATATATTTCTCTTTATTTTTATTTATTTATTTATTTTTTTTAATAATTAATTCTCACATGAAAATGATTGCGTACGCGCATTTACTTCTTTAATAATTGCACAGCGTAACATTACAGTTTAATTTATCGTATGTTATTTAATATTTCACTTATATACTTTTTCATGCATATATACATATATACGTGTGTATGTGTCCGTCTGTCATACATATTCATATATACAAGTTAAGTGTTGTTTGCGATAAAGTCTCACGCACCACGTCCACGTCCACAACACAACAATTGCGGACACAAGCTCAAGCTCAACTAAACGCCGCACGACAGATTCTTTTCGCTTTTATTGTGATTGTTTTTTGCATTTTACGTCTCTTATATGCTCTCTATTTCGCCTCTTTCGCTCTTTTAAAAAATTCATTTTCATTTATGTATTTTACCCAGTGGATTATAGCGCTATTAAGTACATGGCATAATATTTTCTTTCTCTCATATAAAAAAAAATCTATATAATATATCATAAATGATTTGACGTTAATTAATGTTTTTTTTTTTTTTTTTTTTGTTACGTATGACGAAAAATACAATTTAGAAATGAAAACGGTTTAATAATTTCATTTTATTATGTTTGAGCATAACTGTTGTTTACTTGCAGTATCATTGCATTTTCATTACTCACACTATGCTGCTATCTTCGTCATTTGTTTAAAATGCTAAATTTTAAAGATTCTTAAGATGATTTTTTTGCCAACGCTAGCAAATTTAGTTCCCTCGTCATCATAATAATATTTTGTTTGAACTGAACCTAGAATAAGTGAGAGTAGAGAGACAGAGAGAGCGGGTATCGATGTAAGAATTTTGAATAAACAAAAAACATATGATTTTGACATTTAGGACGTAAGCTATATATCTTTGTTTGTTTACATAAAAAAAGGAAAGAAAGAACGACAAACTTAAAGGACAGTGCCTGAAAACAAATTATTCCCATCATTCTGCTTGCTGTAATGTGCTCTCTTGAATTTTTAGGATTTTCGATTTTTATAACCATAATCATTTTATCAAAACATTTGCAATAATCAGAAAGAAGTTGCGTTAGCACTATACGATATCTCTCTCTTCTGCGATTCAGCAAATCAAGAACAGATGATTTAGAGTGTTGAGTAAAAAAAGGTCAATGTGAAAAAATATATATAATACATTCTCGATTAGTTTCAAAATATAAATCAATTGAGGCCTGTCCTTGCTTCGAATTGAATTTACGAAACATTACGATATCGACTGCAAATTTGCCAAACCTATTTGAAGTACTTTTATGTTGGTTCGTATTAAAAACGTATCAAATTGATCAAAGGACATATCAACAATGCAACATAAACTGAATACGCAACCAATGCAATAATTCACAGGGAATGTTTTCTATGCGCATACTTTTTCGGCGGTCGCAAAGAGGTAGAGTGAAATGGAGAGAATGGAATCGCCTGACAGGTGTGCCCTCGATCGTTACCTGCTCTGCATTCAGCATCGACACCATACTCTACACCACTTGTTGTACAGGATATACCAAGTTAGCGCGGACGTGTGTAACACCTAGAAGGGCTTAAGACAGATCCATCGATTGAGAATCGAGCTAAGCCTGCCTATCCATCCGATGACTATCCATATAAATTTGTGTTCAAGTTACGGGTCGTAATTTTTGAGATATTTTGATGAAATTTGGTACCCTGATGTGCTTTGAGCCAAGGGCGAATGCTGTTAAAAGTGATTCGGATCGGTTCACTTTGTCGACCACTCCCCATATAATGCCCTATTCTGGAAAGTGATTATAAGAAAAAACTTTGCAAATTGGTGTGAAATTTTATGAACGCCCTCCCATATAACCGTTCCTGCGAAAATTGATACTTTATGTGGTAAAAAGGTTTAATTTCCACTAATTCATGGGCGCTTAAGAGCGAATTGATACCTTATTGAATTTGGATTGCATAGGTCTATTTTTTTAGAATCGCACTTATATAGGCGCGGTCATGAAACAGCAAACTCATATGTGGAGAGAAATTCTAACCTTCCAATATGCGGGCTTGCATCAAAATTGTGGCTTTGCATGAAAATGATGTGTACTTTTTGGTGTATTATTGCCAAAATGAGCGAAAGACTAAGCGAAGTGGCGTAGGGTGTGTGATGGTGGGCGTCGCCAGACTATAATGTTGTCACTTTTTTTTTCTAGATTATACATCATTCATTGCATTACTTTAAATATCCGCATTTATTAACCCCTAATCGGAAAATATATAAGGCCCGTGGTAAATTTAAGAAGCAGATCGATCAAAACATGTAATGATTCTACAAACAAAAAAAAAAGGTTTACTTTCCTGGTTTTGGTTAAGAAATGAAAAAGTGACTTTCCATGCGTACTTTATGTACAGTGTTACATTTAAGTCCTGGAATTCATTTGATTTACGATGCGCGGTTTAATTGCCGCGAAGTGAAAGAAAAAAATAAATCATGGAGCAAAGTTAGATAGGTCAAGCATTCATACAAATGTTAGAGATGTTGTTATGCTCTCTCATTTACTTTCCTTACGTTATAGGTGTCGTCTGAAAAAGAGATGAAACTTTTGTATTAAAATTACGATGGCTCAATTTGCATCATATCCTTGTTGGATGAACTTTATTGCTAATGATACGAGATATTAGCCTTTGACCCGTACTAAAGTTCAACAAAATGTAATTTCAACCGTGCATTCAGCTGGTGTGTTACACCAGTCAGTATACCACCGATCAAAAGAGAAAAGAAAAAAGAAGCAAAGACCTGAAATGTACACAAAAACAACCACTCAAGGTCTTAAGTTCTTTACGTATGTAGAACTAACTAAAGACGATAATAATGTTTCGTTGATGACACGTTTAAATAATTGGCGAAACAAGTTTCTTTTCTTTCTTATATGTGTATGTGCGTGTGCATGTATGTATTTATGCATATATATTCATAAATGTTTACAATCAAACACCATAAAAAGGACATATTATATAAGCGAACAATATGTAAACATACGTGTGTGCGTGTTGCGCTATGTAAAAATATTAAAATAAAGCAATAAATATTTTAAAAGTTTTTCTGGACTCTGTAAGAGAAAAAGAAAAAGAAGAAGAAGGTCTCTTTTGTATAATTGTTTATTTATTATTAATACCATAAAACTTGGAGTTAAACAAGTTAAACAAAAGTAACTTTCAAAGTTATCGGTTGCGTTATAACAGTGGTGATATAAGTAGAGACGCGGATGATCGAAGTGGACCTGGAAGACATATTTTATTTTTTCATTTCAAAAAAAGGCAACAACATTATAGTCGACCATTAAATACCCTACACCACACGGTATGTAATACAATTCTTATTTTTCCACGAAAGTATTGTTATGGGTCAATTTCCAACACCACATATTAAAACTTCGACTTTTCTGCTCTACAAAGGATCAATTTTCGTGAAAATCCTTATTAGGTTAGAATCCAAAAAATAGGCCGATATGGTCCAAATTTGGGATAGTTAATTTTTTTATATAAAATTGGTATTGTGATATAACTTCCATCATGAAGCATTGAAAATTATACCTTTTTGTCGTATGAACTTCAGTTTTCCTTATATGAGAGGAGGTTCAAAAATTGACACACCCTGTACAAAGTTTTCATGCTAATTTAGAATGTCAAAATACTACTTATTAGTCACTTTCGTAGAGAAATTTTGAAAATTGCTTCTTTTTTTTTGCAAATAAGGCATTATATGGGGAGTCGTCGAAAAAGTGAACCGATTTTGGCCATTTTCGATACCGTACGCCCTTGCGTCAAAATAGGCCGCAGCACCAAATTTCATCAAAATATGTTAAAAATCGCGTAGGTTTCTTGAACACAAATTTACGTGGATAGGTTTCAGACAGACAGACAAGCTTACAACGATTCAGAATCATAATCGAAAGTGAGTCTGTCTTAAGCCCTTCTGGGTGTTACATACGTCCGCACTAACTTCATATGCAATGTACCACAAGTGGTGTAGGATATAAAGATGACCAAAGTACACGGAAACACTCAATGCAAATTTCTCTGGATAAAACTTGAAGGTTACAAAACGAAGACTCTGAACCCCTTATTTGTGCGTACAATAATTATAGAATTGTACTGAAAATTCAGAGAATCTCGCAATCTCCAACTTATTTGAAATACATTATTTTCTTCGCGGTATGGCCATATGTATGTATATTATATATTAGTTAAATTAAACAATTTTATGATACAATGTGTTTAAACATTTCAAACAAAGAGAGTAACAGTGAAGGGATTTTCTTTTCTTCTTTTTTTACGATTACAATGTATGTGTATGTGTTTTATTAGGTTTAGTATTTATTTGAAAAAAAAAAAATAAAAAAAATAAAAAATGAATAAATAAATAAAGTAGAAGATATGGAATTTATATAGCGCATATGAAATCTTTCGTGCTGGCAATAATGCTCATCTCAAGCAGCTGTCTTCTTTTTATCAAAATTTACTGGATTAACAATATTACCAATTTTTTGTGCTCTGTTGCTGCTGTCTGTCAGTCCAAGCTTGCAATCAATTTTATGGAAATAACTGTAGAAAGGACAGTACTTAACTGACAATCACTACATATCTGCCTCTTAAGCAAGGACAACGGCATCAGCAATTGTTTCCAAAGATCATCTGCACTGGCGCCATAATTTATATAATGCAAAAAATCAACAAATAATATAAGTCATCACGCTACTGGATATATTGCTCTTATAGTCAACAATCCATTCATCTAAACAAAACAAAAAAAAATGAAAATATAAACAATAACGGTTTTAATACTTCCAATGTTTTTTTTTCATGTTTGAAAACAATTTTATATCTGCAAGATAAACATGACAGCGAGCGAGAATAGCTTGTTAAAATAAAATGTATGCAAACTCACTCTTAAATGAAATATACATGTATATTTGGAGCTAATATTCCTATGTGTACATTTGCCTATGCAGATATACACAAATAATTCTATGCAGGAGACATTCACAGGCCAGTTTCCTATATATATGCAAACATGTATACATGCATAAATATATATTTATCTATCATAGAAACATAAACTTATGCTTATAGATGTGCGAAAAGGCCTCTTTCTCAGAGATTTCCAACTTTTTTCATGATTTTAATAGAAGCAACAAGAATGAAATCAACATTAAAAATATACATCAGTTAAAGTACACATATCGAATAGATTTTGTGTTTTTGCCTTAAAGGGCAACGTGGTAAACATTACTCTTTTTTTTGTGTTTCATAAGTGGGGTTAAAGTGACGACATTAGAAAAGCAATACCTTGAGTGCAGTCAACACACGAAACAATATACATGTTGTTTATATGACGGAGGGCTTATAATCGAACACATACCACACGCAGCTATGTAAATTTAAAAAGCATAAATGCATACATTAATGTATAGCAACAGCCGACCAGCTTCAGGGCAAGTGCGGAAAAAGAGTCCATAAAAGAGGGTCGCTATAGTTTAATTTTGTTTGTATGTACGTAAATATGTGATGCGTTGTATATAGCTACTTAGCGCGTTTTTGTAAACACGTAGGTATGCAAAATGAAATAGTTATTGAAAAAATGCACTTAAAGACAACTACCGCACACGACATCTAATTGATCACTGCATCACATCACGGGCAACGAATGAGATTTGAATCGAGGAAAACATATATAAAGAACGACAAGTACGCGTTAGCGCAATAATAACAATCAGGGCTGCCATTTAGAAGGAAATAAATTACTCTTAACATTAATGTTATGTAGAGAATATGTTACATCTGTTAAGATGTTGATTACTGGCAGATTCCTGGATTGGAAATATTGTAAAAATCGTTTTGCAAGTGTCTTCAATATCACGCTTGCCTTCTTTCTTAACTCGTTAAACTGAAATGCATTAAAATAGTTCGTGCCTATGTTTGTCAAAACTCTTCGACTTCTCTTTTGCTCTCTCTCTCTCTCTCATCCTCTCATCCTCTCTTGCCCCATTACATCGGTAATATTAAAATTGTATTTGAGTATTTTAATGAATTGTACTAAAATGGCTAAGTGACGTGTGTATAGGAGACGTTTTAGTTTAATTATTATTGTTATTATCGTTGTGTTAAAAAAAAAAATCATCGAAATGATTCTTTTTTCTGAGCAAATATTTTTCGTAAGACTAAAAATCAAACAAGACACTTACAACGGTATTAAATGACAATTCACCCGAAATCAGCTGTTTTTTGTTTAGCTTATTCCTTACATTTTTTTATATAGAATTTTGAAAATTATTGATTTTTATCGTTGCGTCGGAAGTTCGTTCCTTTTTACAAACGCAACTCCTTCTTACACTTGCTGTTTTTTATATTACATTTAGTTTTGTGAAATCACGCTTCAGGAAGAAAAATGCAGACAGACCTCATTGAATTTGTTGCTCATCAGCTTATGCTATTATTATAATGATTTTCTCTCACTCTCATCAATTCACTCTCATTATAAGTTCACTCAATTTTTAGCTCAAACCAAGGGCTGTTTTGCAAGTCATGCGCAAAGCATGAGTTTCAATTTCAATTTGTTTCTTTATGTTAACAGTCGTTTCAGCAACAATAACATGTAATAAAATGCAACGTTTCGATTCTGTTAAAGTGAGAAATCGTGGCCCCGTTGTTGTTGTTTGTACCACTAGGGTTGATTAGGGATGAGGGACAAGTTTAAGGCACTTGTCACGCAACTTTTATCACTGTGTAACGATGGTGTAACCATTATCCCCTATATCACTTATGGTAGAGGGTTATATTAAGCTTGTGCGGTCGTATGTAACATGCAGAAGAGCTTACAGTGGACCTTACTTTTGTTAAACTTGTATCCGCCTGTTGTTTGTTCATGTTCAACGTACAAGTCGGAATTTTTAAGATATTTCGATTAAATTTGATACTCTGACACGTTTCGCTGCAAGGATGAAATCGACTGATAATGGGATGGATCGCGCGATTTCTTCGACCACTTCCTTCATAACGCCTCATTTGTATAAGTCATCATATGAAAAAAAACTGTAATTTTTGACATTAGAATAGTATTTCCGCAATCCGATATTTTGATCGCCTTGCCATATAAATGTTTCTGCCGAGATTGAATCATGATATAGTAAAGAGGTTCAAACTTCAATAAAATCTAACCCTATTTAATTTGAGCCACGTGAATGTATCTTCTCGATGCCATCCTTTTATATGCTGTAATGGTAAAATTTATAATATTTTATGGTAAAAATTGGACCTTAGGCAAATTTAGATTACATTAGTTGACATTTCCAGCATTCTCGAATATGAAGTCTATCATGAAAATAATATATAATTTTTGGTGTATTGTTAAGAGAGCGGGTGAATCAACGTATCACATGAAGTGACGGTGTAGGGTATCTAAGAGCCTAAGCCAGCCTTGCCCGACCATAGCATTCTCCGTTGGCCTAGTGTAAAAAAAATAAATAACATAAAAACCGAAGAAAGAACACACATTTACTCATCGATTTCATTGCTGTTGACTTTCATTGCTTCCCAGAGCGATCAGATCTATACAATAATTTCAATGGAATGCGATAATTAATAATAAGATTCAAAATGATTCAATTTCCTTAAAATTTTTAATGCTGAAGGATTTTCATAAGAAGTTAAAGTTCTAAGATTCGATAATAATAATAATAATAATAAGATTCGACTTGTTGTTGTTCTGCAATGGTCAATATTTTAAGAAATATATAAGAAAATGCCTACGAATTACTTTGATTAATAAATTTCATTGAATAAATCAACAACCCTTGCTACACACGTTGCCTGAAAAAATTCGATGGCTTCTAGGTGATCAGAAAAACCTGATCCCTTTGGTGATAAATGAACTTGTTGTAAAATGAATGAATGAGTTTTGAAGATCTTTCCCATAATCAAAAAGCGATTTAATTGCCAACAATTACGCAATTTTGTCACGCAGATTTCCGAGGCAACTTCACGATTAGAACAACAAATTTTGATCTACATCTATATGGTAAATTAGCGTAAGTCACAGACAAGCTCTTAAATACATTTAGATATATCGAAGCTATTCTTAGTGTGGAATAATTTAAATTCCGTTTATCATTAATACTTTATACACTCGTAAAGGAGCTCTGAAGACTCTCAAAAACTAACTACGTCAAAACAAAAAGTAAAACAGTGAAGTGTTGTGTATCAACTCCTTCCAAGACTTTCCCGTGGACTTTGGATTTCGAAGAAATTGTTCAACTATTGAAAAACTAAAATACTGTATCGTCTTCTCGCGAAACAGACTTACCACCAAGCTTACCTTCTTACATGTTCTCATGTAAACACAATATAGTCGATCATGACCCTAAATATTCTACCCTCTACGTCACTTCTTACAGCAATTCGTATAATTAGTTCTCAAAATAGGGTACGGGAAGCAGTATTCGGCACAACAAAAGTTAAAATTTCGATATGAAACGTTTCCACAAAAATATAGCTCAGGCCATTACGAGCGAAGCAATTTTTTTTGCCTTTCTATTTATATTCACCTTGGGAGTGCATTCTTGAAATTATGGAAAGGAATATATAAACAAACCTAACCACAATCATATAAGCAATTAGCAGGTGCCACATGCTGTGAAGAATTCCTCTATTCATGCGTACTCGGATTACTACTAAACATTGAATATATTTAAATAGGTTAAATCCCAAATTTCGTTAATATAGCCTGGCAATACAGCGACTTGCCCATCAACCTAACTCAAGAAATGATAATGAAGGACATTATATTCGGGCAAGGCCGCAATTATATACCCTACACCACTTTGCCTAATACAATTATTCACTCGTTTTGATAATAGTACTCCAAAAATGGCAAAGGCTTTCTCATGAAAGCCCGCATATTGAAGGATGCCTGAAACATGACGACGTGGCCCAAATTTAACGAACTTAATTTATTTCGTAAACGTTTTATTATTTACAACTTGATTTCCATATTACATACATTACTTCGTGTATTTCCCCGGTGACCTGGGTCTCTTCCTTGGAGAGTCTTCGAATATATCACGGGAGGACATCGTCTGCCTGCAGACTTCCTCACCAATGTAGTCAGCTACTCAGCAGGTCGAGTACACAACCAGTAGTTAAGGTAGTTAAGGTAGGTTGTAGTTAAGCAACCGATAGTGTTGTGCGATGGGTGCCTGGCGAGAGCTGGGTAGATTACTTCTTCTAGTACAATAAATCTAAGAGGGAGAGTAGTAGGTGTGTCTCCCCCGGAAGCAGGGAAAATCCAAAATGCAAGTATCAAATTATGAACATAATGAGACGTGCATACCGATAATTCTAAAGTATGCTAAGAACTATGGAATCCACGAAGATCGGGTTGCCCGCTCACAAAGTCACGAGTAACCTGCTTAGGCGGTTGATTGAACTGTGATTGGTACTGGGCAAGATCTTCCGGGAGGATGGTTGCACACGCACCATGTGAAAATCTCGGTGGAAGGTGGTATGCCTTCACTCATGCACGTTAACCAATGTATGAGGCCTGACAGCTGGGTGCAATCCTTCGGGAAGTGCTCGTGTTGACTGTGGCTATCCTCAAATGCGGGGGCATTAAATAATTAGAATTGTTTGGTATGCATCGCCCTGTCCAAAGAGAAAGGTTTGGATCATAGCTAGACTGTCATTCTGGTACGTAGTGCTTGGAATAGGCCCTCTCTCCTGCAGGGTGAGACGTGCCCAATTCAACTATAATTTATAACTGCCAATGGTTGCAGGGAACTCGTCTTATTATGGCTTCACGCCAGATGCACAGGTTAAACATATATATATACATATATACATATATATATATATATTCTGCGTGTGCGTTTGACTAGTATACTCGCCACTCGAAAGAGTTGATCCGTTAAATGTTTACAATAAATATTTTTATATTGTGTTGTTTTTGTCTTTTCTGTTTCCTTTCAGCGCGAGCGCAAGCAACGCAAACTCTATTTGGAAGAATGGGCGTTAGGTGATGATGATTTGGAAGGTACGCGAGGTTTTAGTGTTGCCGAGAAACTTAAATCATCGAAATTTGCCCAAACCGGGATGGTCCGCGAAATGAATGGCTCCGACTTAACCGTAGCGTAAGTTTTCAATTCAATTTTCAAAACAATAATAATTAATAATTTCAATAACTGAATTATGGTAATTAATCGGAGACCATAGCAAAATTTTTGATTTATATTATGTAATTTATATGTTTGATCTACGGTTAATTTGTTTGTTTTTTTTTCTTTTCGTTTTGCGTTCGTTTTTTGATGGATTGGTTTGCTTTCAGGTTCTTGCAACAATATGGTTTCAATATACCGCTATTGTTTCGCGAGAAGACGGGCTTGGGTATACGAATGCCGGATCCGAATGAGTTTACAGTGAATGATGTACGTTTATGTGTCGGGTCGCGGCGTATACTGGACGTAATGGATGTGAATACGCAAAAGAACCTGCAAATGACGATGAAAGAATGGCAACAGTATTATGATAGTCCGCAAAAGGATCGTTTACTTAACGTAATCTCATTAGAATTCTCTCATACACGTTTGGATACATATATACAAAGTCCCGATATTGTAAGACAAATTGATTGGGTCGATGTTGTTTGGCCGAAACGTTTGAAGGATGCTCAAAAAGAAGGCACAAACATTTTGGGTAACATGATGTACCCAAAAGTGCAAAAATATTGTTTAATGTCGGTAAAGAATTGCTACACCGATTTTCATATCGATTTCGGTGGTACTTCAGTTTGGTATCATATACTCAAAGGTAGCAAAGTTTTTTGGCTTATACCGCCTACCGAGAAAAATTTGCAACTCTATGAGAAATGGGTGCTCTCTGGTAAACAATCGGATATATTTTTTGGTGATACAGTGGAGAAGTGTGCACGAGTGTATCTGACGGCGGGGAATACGTTCTTTATACCAACCGGTTGGATTCATGCTGTTTATACACCGACAGATTCCCTAGTATTTGGCGGTAATTTTTTGCATTCCTTCGGCATTGTTAAACAATTGAAAACCGCTCTAGTTGAGGACGCAACTAAGGTGCCGCAAAAATTTCGTTATCCCTTCTTTACCGAAATGTTATGGTACGTTTTAGCCCGCTACGTTTACGTTTTGCTCGGTCATTCGCATTTGGATAGCGAAACTTCGCTAAATGAAAATGAGATATGTTCACGCCCGCACATACACTTAACTCATTATGAGTTGTTCGGTTTAAAAGAAATTGTTATGTATTTGTACGATTTACCCCCGCATAAAAAATGTGTTCCCGAATTAGTTCGAGATCCGGTGGCATTAATAAAAGACGTGCGCACATTAGTCGAACGCCATTGTAAAGATAAGCCCGAGTTGGCGATAACGGGAGAATCAGTTTTAAAGCCGCCTGGCGAAATGCATCCGCAATTTCAGTTATACGATCGGGTGCGGGTGAAACAAGAAATCAAACAGGAAATCGCTCGGAAAAATGCAGAGATTATAAGAGAGCAGCAGCAATTGGAAGCTGCGCAAGCCGCTGCAGCAGCCGTATCTACTACGAATTCTAGTCCGAACTCGGTGATCCGCGAAACTAGTACAGTGACGACTAATGAGAATGGAATAATAAGTGCTATCAAAAAGGAGCCAACTCAAAATGGAACACCCCCCCAAACAGGTTCGACTTCTTCCAAATAGTTGAAAGGGATGTTGATTTTAATTTTTTCAATTTCAGAACCGGTTACGTTTGTCTCACCGCCTGACAGTATGAAATATCGTCCCCCCAAAAAAATGCATTTAGCTAATGCTGTAGCCGCTGCTGCAAACAGCAACAATACGGTTAGTGTAATAGCTTCTTGCTCTTCGAATAATACGTCGGCACAATCAAATCAAAACTTGTCACCAATACAAACACAAACACAAACTTCAGGCGGCAATGTAAACCCAGCGATAGATAATTGTCATTCCCCGATTGAGTCATCCAAACTATCGCCAAATGTTACTGGATTAGGGCAGCCGCGTAGGCGCCGCACACGATGCAAAAATTGTGCGGCTTGTCAACGTTCGGATTGTGGTGAGTGCAGTTTTTGCTTGGATATGGTTAAATTTGGCGGACCAGGACGAGCTAAACAGACATGCATGATGCGTCAATGTTTATCGCCAATGTTGCCGGTGACGGCTCAGTGCGTTTTCTGTCATTTGGATGGATGGCGTCAAACTCCCGTTTCACCTCAAACGAAACAATTGGCCTCATTGGATGGACCGTCATCTCTAATGGAATGTTCGGTATGCTATGAAATTGCCCATCCAGACTGCGCTTTGTCGGCCTTGGATGGTACTGAAGATGCTGCCGAAGCTAAAGGAATTGTCAATGAAGATTTACCTAACAGTTGGGAGTGTCCGAGCTGTTGTCGCTCCGGAAAGAATAATGATTATAAAGTATGTACGAAGAGTAAAAAAAAAAAACTTAATTTCACCATTTTTTTTATTTATTACTTTTTTCCAGCCAAGACATTTTCGCGCCCGTCAGAAATCATCAGAAGTAAGGCGTACTTCCGTAGGCGGAGCCAACATTACCACGGGTGAACATTCGGACTCGCATCTACATGCAAATGTTAGCCAGTACAACGATTTCGTTTTTACCAGTGAATCAGAAATGGAAGCAAGTGGCGCAAATGTCACTAATTGGAAGCACAACTTAAAACGACACTTGCCAGTTGAAGTGAAAACCGAACGCAGCTACGATACACCGTCGCCGGGTAATTTACCCACAGTAACAGAAAAAACAAAGCGACGAAAAAGCGATGACGGTCTTAGTATGTGCAGCAGTATGCAAGATAGCATAGATGCAAGTGCATCGGTCGATTGTACTACCGGTGGTAGCTGTGGACAAGTAGGTCGTAAGAAAAATTCGATACGGTCGCAATTGGCTCAACAAATGCTTAATTCATCGACGCGTGTGCTCAAAAAACCGCAATATGTGGTAAGACCGTCAGCTCATATGGGATACAATGGCAATGGTACCACGCATGCCACTACCAATTTAGCTTTGGATCCAACTTTATTGAAAATTATATTTCGCTACCTGCCTCAAGAAACTTTGGTGGCTTGTTGCTCTGTGTGCAAAGTGTGGTCAAACGTGTCCGTAGATCCTGATTTATGGAAAACTATGAATTGCTCAGAAATGAAGTTGTCAGCTTCCCTGCTGACTGCGATTGTAAGAAGACAACCGGAACATCTTATTCTAGATTGGACTCAGATTGCTAAGCGTCAATTGGCCTGGGTAATTGCCCGTTTACCGGCTTTGAAGAATCTCTCATTGCAAAACTGCCCAATACAAGCGGTACTTGCTTTACACACCTGCCTATGTCCGCCGTTACAAATATTAGATATGAGTTTCGTTCGCGGTCTGAACGATGCAGCTATACGTGATGTACTTTCACCACCAAAAGATTCACGACCCGGTTTAACCGACTCAAAGACCCGTTTACGTGATTTAAAGACATTGAAAATAGCCGGCACCGATATATCGGATGTGGCATTGCGTTATGTAACGCAATTTCTGCCACATCTAATACACTTGGACGTGTCATCTTGTCAGCGTATCACTGATGCCGGTGTAGCACAAATTGGAACGTCGTCAACTGCCATTGCCAATCTAGTTGAATTAAATTTGAGTGCATGCCGTTTAGTGTCCGAATTATCGCTGGAGCACTTGGCCAAATGTGAGCAACTTATATGGCTTGACTTACGGCATGTACCGCAAGTCTCAACGCAGGCCGTTATTAAATTTGCGGCTAAATCAAAACACGATCTATGTGTTAAGGACATTAAATTGGTGGAAAAAAGACGTTTACCGCAATCAAACTCACCGGGAGCTAGCATCAGTTTATCGTCATCATCGGCAACGCATTGTTCAGCAGCTGGCTCAGTTAATAACTGGAACGATTAAATCAAAACAAATTACGAGTTGTTATTGAACGAAATAAGCCGTAGTAGACAAATTAAAAAAAAAAAAAAGCATTTATTGTGAAAAAAAGGGGTCCGTTTCTTGTTTAGAAATAACCAAAGATCTTTTAAATTTAAAGAAATTCTAAACTTTATTGTGACATATAATTAATTAATTCAAAATTTAATTATGATATTATACAAGCATTCCCAACGCGATCTATTTTACAAAATCTAATGAAATGAATAATAAAAAAAACACACACACACATTTACATTTACTTGCGTAGGTAGTTTTAACTTAGCGATAATTAATTTTAACTGTCTTCGTGTACTCAAGCACTTTCCTTTCTTCCTTCCATACTTAAGTCTCTTCCTATGACAAATTAAATTAAAAATTTTCTTCAATTATAATATATTATACAATATACCATTAAGCATTCATTTTAATATATTGTACATACAAGCATATATAATAATAGAAATTATAAATAATAATGCAAAAATTTCGCATTGCTTCATTCGCAATAATAATTAGATACAAACAAGCATATATATATATATATATATATATTGATGCTGCTAAGTAATACACAAACAAAAAAAAAAATTAATAATATTACTAATAATAATGTATCGACCTTTTATTTAAATCTGCAATAAAATTCCAATTGAAAAATGATATATTTTTCAATTCAGGGCAAGTGAAACTGAAATAGTATTAGAATAGTTTTGAATGTATGCCCACGTGGTACAAAATTCGTTGTACCGGGGTGAAACAGTCCTTGATCCATTTTTGCACATCTTTGGAGACCTGGTAATGTGCTCTGAACTAAGGCTAATCCTAGATTGCCTATACTGTAGACGTACGGATGGACGTAAGCAAATTTTTCATCGTTTTCATGTGTAACATTTTTTCCGGAAAATACCAGCAAAACAGTTTATAACTCCCTCTTAGGTTACCTAGCAACTTAACTTAATTATATCCCTAGCTTCGGCTGCAATTTTTTCCAAGTGAAGTCTATTAAAAATGCGATCTGTATACACTGAGCGATTGCTTGTAAACAACCGAGATTTACGTCGTTTAAACATCAATATCAATTGCAGTGAACTGTGTAACAAAAATAAAAAAACTATTGTAGTGCGATCGCATACCGTCATATGCATCCACTTTGAAGTGGAAGCAAACAGAAAAACAAAAAAAAAAAAAATTTTGCCGCACTTCGACTGGCTGAGTATCGCATTACGAAATGCTTACATGTTAGGGACCGTCTCTTGCCGAGACTTATTGGCATTATGAGAGACGGACAGACTTGGCGCTTATGAAGCCGAGCAGAATATGAAGACAACGTACTCCTCGTCCTAATTAATAATACTACAACTACAACTTTCCATTACTGCAACTCTCTGTTGCAGTAAACCTTTTAATTTCTTTACACTATCTATAGTTGAAATTTCGGGAAGATTGTATGTGATCGAAGGAGTTTACTACACCTATCCAATTGTAGTAGATGATCGAACAAAAAGAGAAAAAGTAACAAATTTTTAATCCACTATTGGTCCTGCCTTTCCTGTCAATGAACTTTTACTCTTAATAAGTAAAATTAGAAAGTATTACGTTTTTCTCGTAGAGAAACGTAACACACCAGGCACATTGTTTAATACCCTTTGAAGAAAATAGCGTTAAACATGTTCTTCACAAAATTGTTAAACTTTATTCGTGACCACACAATCGAACTGTGCAGCTAAATTTCCGAACAAAACTGAACTTCACTTCAACTGAAAGAATTTAGAACTACTTTTACTATTGACTAGGCTATCCATTTGCAAAAAAAATAGAAATTAGAAAAAAACAAGACAAGATTTTCCAAATCTTAAAACTAAAAAGTGTCCACCAGAAGAAATTAGAAAAAAACAAGACAAGATTTTCCAAATCAATTAGA